>NC_041393.1:749937246-750035299 GCF_002162155.2 Triticum dicoccoides | reverse complement strand
TGGCAGCGGTAGGGGTCGTTTGGTGGTCTCGAAATCTTGATGTAGTTGTTATTATGTTTGAGTTGGTTTATGTTTCCGTTGAACTTTGGTAATATATCTGAATCATCTTTGAAAAAAAGTCAGGTCGTTTCCATGGTTGTCGAGTTGTATTCGTGTTTGTACTAATGAGTGATTTGTCTAGTGAGGGCATAAAGCTAAGAGTGCAAGGAGAATCGTTAGAAAAAAATCACGGGAATTTACGTAGAAAGTTGGCCGTGAGAAGAGTCCTTGGACATATGCGTGTCATGGTGCCCATGAAGAAAGCAACTTTGCCGATACAACCGAACACATACGAGTAGAATTACTGTACCAGAAGACTGACCCGTGACTTTCCTTGCAAAATCGACGTCGTCCCTGTTGGACTACTCTTGTACTCCCTCCGTCCGGAAATACTTGTCATTAAAATGAATAAAAGAGGACGTATCTGGATATATTTTAATTCTAGATACATTACTTTTTATCCATTTTGATGACAAGTATTTTCGGACGGAGGGAGTAGTATTGTGCAGCCACCGAATTATCATCCAAAGGAGAGCCACACCGTCCTCGTCGCCGTCGACCAAAATTTTCATCCGGAACATTACTCCAAGCAAACCGCCGTCAATGTCATGTGAGCGCGGTGGAATTGATGGGAAACGTGAAGAAAACGATGGATCCATGTCGCCACATGAATTCCGAGCACGGTAACGGCGACGGCGACCAGAGCTTAATCAACGGAAGGTCTGCATCGACTGTCCACTGGACCACCGTTGGGACCAAAGACAAGGTCTTAGAATTTTTGTACCGGAGGACCGAAGGACCGACTCCCGGTTCAACGATACTACCACTATTGTTCAACTAGTATTGCCTGTCCCTATTTAACTATTGCAAAGTCGAGAATATCTTCGTCGACCCTCTCCGCTGGGTCTCCTTTGGACATTGCCTGGCTCTCTCCTACACAAGATTTTAAATAGCGGATAGCGGGCTAGTAGCAAATAGAGGTCCGCGTAGTGTAATGCAGATAACGGGCGATATTGCGGGCGCTATGTCCACGTGGTGGATTCGTCAAAATACAATATTATTGTGTATATTTCTAGATCATTGGTCGTCCACTCCAGCGCCTCTCGTCGCCTCCCACGCGGGCGGCTCGGGAGGGCACAGCCGCCGTCGCCGCATAGTTTCCATCCAGCGCCCTTCTCCCCCTATGCAGCTGCCGATGGTCGGCGCCGGCAAAGCCCGTGCGTGCGACGGTGGCGGCGGAGGGTGTCTCCTCCCTGTCCCGGATATGCGGCAGCGCGGGCATCCTGATCCGCGGGATGCGGCCCTTTCGGCGGTGTGGCGGATCCCGGAAGCGGCGAGCTCGCGGCAGTGCACGGGCGCCCAGATCCATCGGTGTGGGACTCCCGGCAGCGTGCGGGCTCCCGGCGGAGGCGAGATCGGTCGACGACGGGCTTGGGCGATGGTGTCGGCCATGCAGTGCCGGATCTCGTCGCTCGTGGTGGATCTCGCCACTCCGACCTTCGTGGAGGAACCTGGACCTGGGGCGGCGGCCTCGTTAGGCATGGCGATGGCGTCCTCGGCTGGTGACGTTCGCGGGGGGTGGATGGACGATATGTTGACCGCGTGGGCGGTGACTTGCCAGTGGATTTCCTCCGCAGTGCGGGCCTTCTCCCGTTACACTTGGTGGCTTACGATCGTGGTCGTTGGCCCCGGTGTGTTTACGAGGGCTGGTAGAGGTGGGATCGGACCGGAGGAAACTCTGGATGACTCGTTCATCCCGACGGTGGCGACAACCAGGGTCGCCGTTCTCCTACTTGCAGGCGTCGTCGAGGTCCCTGCTCTCTACCCCGACCCCATGCCCGGGCGAAAACCCAAAATCTCTTTAGATTGGGCGGCGGCGGCACGGCGTGTGTCATATCCTTCTTGGAGGCGCCGCCTGGGGCGTTTGGGTGCTTGGTTAGAGGAACTGCAGGCGAAGGGCATGGGACCAGTGGCAGCAAGTGGTGTTCGCGACGGAGGAGCGGCGTGGCATCTGGCACATCGACATCAGCGGGTCTTAGCGAGATGGAGCATCGGGGTCTCGCCGGTGGGCGTGTGATGATGGACGAGCGCAGGATGGTGGCGTTGTCTGGCGTCGTGGTGGCGTCGACGGCAACTAGACTGGGCAAAGTACATGCAGCAGTACAACACTGGAGATGGATTGGTGGCAGGTGGCTGCGGCGGCCTCATACCCGGCAGGCGTCCTGGTTGAGGAGTGCGCCGGACTGGTGGGTGCCCCATACCCGGCGGGCGTCCTGGTTGGGACCTCAGGTCTTAGATGTTAGGTTTGGCTGCGAGAGGTCTGTTTGGTATTAGGCCCAGACTATCAGCATCCCTTCATCAACGGGATAGGAGTAGTGATACATGTTTCCTAGTGGTGGATTTAGTCTTACTGTTGTATGACTTTGTAAGGTCTTATGTGAATAATTAATAAAGTGGCTGCATGCATGATCCAGATGCAGAGGCCGGGGGTCCTCCTCTTTTTCTAAAAAAATAATTTCTGGATCATTAACAAAAAATAATGACATTTAATTTGAGCAATAGCGGATGTTATTGTGGTACCACTATTGCGGACGCAATAGCAGATGCTATGTCTGCTATTTGAAACTATGCTCCTACATTCCTTGTTTATAAAGGACTTTTAATTGGCTCATAATATGGCAACAACAAAATATTGCGGCCTAACTTCTTATTATTAAAAAAATAATGTCGCATTAAGAGAATATAAACACTGTGAACAAACACTTGGCTTTTGTAAGATAAGGATGCATACAACAAAAAACAACACACACATTTTCCTCCTAAAAAGGAAGTTACATGTTTTCATGTGCGCCCAGCGGGCAGAGAGGCCCTTCGCGCCATCTGTCTCGTGGTGGCGCCATGGGGGCTCTCCGAAACGATACGAGTTGTCTGATCGGCCCGGACGACCCGGCTGAGTGGTCCATGACGGGTGGACCACGGGGACACGCCCTAGGCCACTATCACTGCGTGGCGGCCGACGTGTCCGCAAGAGCCCATTGCGCTGTGTTGCATGCGACGACCAAGCCGGACCCACCAGTCGGCGTGTGATGGGATCACCTATTACTGGTAGGGTCAAGTACCTGACATCTATGGCCCACCCGGGGTCCCACACCATCATTGATAGGTCCCTGGACCACTGGGGCATTCAGATGCGCATGACAAAAAATCCACTTGAATACACCAAAGACACTTGGATATTTTCCCTCCAGTCGGCCCAACCAGCAGCACTCGAACAGAGGAGGCGCAAGGACAACGTGGGAACTAGAATGGTCGGGTAGTCCTAAGTAGGACTTCAAGTGTAGTCATGGCTACTGTTACCTGTAACTGTTCGTAGTTGTGGTTATTAACACTTGTAACTGCCATAGTTATAGTCATTAATTCACCCTTGTAACATGGGAGTAAAAGGGCCGCGACACAGTCTATATAAGCCGCCATCCTCCTCCATGGCAAGGGTTCAACATCCATTGTAATCACACACCCCAAGAAAAAACAAGCCTCGGGGCATGAGACATAGAGTTGTTACCTTCTCTGAGAGGGGCCCAAACTCACAAAAACCAAGTGCCACACATGCGTTGTAGCTAGGCTCTGCACCTTATTCATACCCCTAGTACTCATTGTCAGGATCGTTGCCTCGACAGTTGGCGCCCATCATGGAGCCGCACGTCTAGCGATTGTCGGTCGTAGGTGGAATTCATCATCGTCATCATCATGATTCTTGGCGGTGAGATCCGTTTCGGAGCGCTCAGCATCGTCACCAACAATTCGGCATGGCTCCAGCAAGCCCCAATGGACGTGGAGCCGCTGCCCATCCGAGGCGCGTGATACGTCTCCAACATATCTATAATTTATGAAGTATCCATGCCATGTTTATAATAATTTTATATGGTTTTGGTATAATTTGAATGGAACTAACCCTGATTGACGTTGTTTTTAGCAGAACTACCATGGGGTTATTTTTTGTGCAGAAACAGAAGTTCTCGGAATGGGCTAAAAATTTACGGTGATTTCTGTGGACCAAAAGAAAACTCCAAAGCTTCGTAGAAGGACCAAGAGAGCCATGAAGACGCGACAAGCCTGGTAGGCGCGCCCTAGGGATTGGGAGGGTCTACCAAGCTTGTCACTCCCTTGTGGGCCCCCTTGATATGAAACCAACGCCAAAAATTCATATAAATATAGAAACTCCAGAAAGAAACCTAGAACTTCTGCTCCACCAAAATTCCCTCCTTTGGCGGTGGTACGTCTCCGTTGAAGAGGTGTGGAGGCACAATGCTCCTTAAGAAGTCACTAGGACCACATTATTATCCTCACGCCATCCCACAATGCAAGATGTCGTGATTCCACAAGCGGTGCCCTTGAAGGCAGCAACTGGAACCTTTATAAACAAGGTTGGGACTATCGCCACAACTTAATTGGAGGCTCCCTACACCACCACGGAGCTTCACCTCAGTGGAATGTGGCTCCAAGGTGACCTCTTTCATCAAGAGTGCCCAAACACCCAAGAGTAACAAGATCCACAAGTAAAATTATGGGGGGGGGTCAATTTTCCTTTGGTGAAAGTGTAGATATAGGTTTCCTTCCTCAATCCCTAGCAAATCAAAAAGTTTGGTTGGCCAGAGAGAGAGTGCAGGCAAGAAAGCTCTGAGGGCATCAATGGAGGAAATAGAATGGCAAGAGGTAAGTGGAGAGGTGGAAGAACCACCTCTTATATAAGCCCCCCCCTAAATCCCACTGTTACAGTGCAAATAACATAGGAGCGATACAAGCATATCAAGGTCAAGTACAACTGCTCAAGGGAGATAAGCAGTGGTACAACTGCACCACCACCATCTGGGACACTTCCTGACTCAGGGAATCACCCCTGGGGCGGTAGTTGCTCCGGAAACACCGGACAACTAGTACAACCACACCCACTAGCGGCACAATCTCTATTGATGAAATTCTTGCACTTAGTTAAATTTGAGGATCTCTCTCAAAAAGGAGGGTTATATGTGGGTGCAATATGGAAGAGGAACCAGAAGACCAAGCCATGAAGCACCTCCCCCTTTACTCTATCGGATGATATCTTTGAAGACCACCTGCATAACAGGAAGACACAACCAGATCCTTCATGCCATAAGAGCAATGACCAGACATTCCCCGTCCTTGTCTATGACATTGATGAGGTGGAACATGAGTCCAGGAAGCCTTATTCTTGATCCGCACGGCCATCATCGACACCATAGTCAGGGAGTGGAACTCTAACATAAAGGACCTAACTACATCGTTGTAACACATATCCTGGGGTCTCCACCCCCTCCTCACCGGTGTAGGAGGCGAAGGAGGAGCGGACCCGTGGTCCAATTGGTGGGGAGCTGATGAAGAGGTGCCTGATGTCTATGATTTCTAGAGACGATGCGGTTTTTTCGCGAGAGTTATGTTTCACTTACTGTGAGATGGGTCTTTTTACTGCCTATAGGGTCTGGTGACTAGGCTGACCTATTTAAGTGGTTTTAGGAACCTTCCACATGAGAGTTGGGGTTGTTTTAGGAACCTTCTGGTTGGTCTTTCGTCTCTTTTTCTTCTTATGTTTTGTGTTTTTCTCTATTGGATTTTATCTGTTTTCTATTTATTTATTTATTTTAGTTTATCAAATACATGTAAACTTTTTGTGCCTGTTTAGCATTTTTAGTACATAGGTTGAACATTTTTCTGATACACGCTAAACAATTTTTTAAATACACATTGAACATTTATGTTTTATTTTTTCATTTTCCATTTTTTTCAAATTCAAGATTTTTTTAAGCTCAGATTTTGTGTACAAATATTTTAATACACATTAATCATTTTCTTGACACAAAATTGAACATTTTGGTACATGTTGAATATTTTTTGAATACAAGTTAAACATCTGTTCTCAGATACACAAAGAACATTTTTTGAATGCACGTTATTTCTTTTAGGTACACATTGATTTCTTCTTCAAATGCACGTTGAACATTTTTTAATATATATTGAACATTTAAAATACACGGTTAATGTCTTATAAATACATTGCAAACCTGCTTGGAGTATATGGTGAACAGTTTTCATAGGTCATGGACATTTTTCCAAAATTGCTGCAACAAAATATTACATTTAATCAACATTTATTGCGAATGACGTGAACATAGCTGTACATTACACGATATATTTCAAAAATGGCATCACAGTTTTTCAAACGGGTGGATATTTATTAAATGTAATAGACGTTTTTTTAATAATACAAACATTTTTAAGAATTATGTGAGCAA
The DNA here is from genome assembly GCF_002162155.2 of Triticum dicoccoides. Lineage (NCBI taxonomy): Eukaryota > Viridiplantae > Streptophyta > Magnoliopsida > Poales > Poaceae > Triticum > Triticum dicoccoides. Next base: position 750,028,952 of record NC_041393.1, on the reverse strand, counting down.
ATTTTACACTGCATGATCTTTTTTAATGTACGATGTTTTCTTTTTCTGAATTTAATGACAATATATTTCATTTTATAAATCTATACCTACGTCATAATAAAGGGGCTATTGCCTCTGATTCTACTTCATCCAAATTGCCCCTAAAATTTCAAAGTATTACTTCATCGGCTTTTGAAACGGTTATTTTTTTTTTTTTTGATTTTTGAGTTTTTGGTTTTCCACCTGTCTTCCTTATCTTTTGGATTAAAAAAACTTGAATTATTTTTCTTTTTGCGCGAAAAAACATGATTTTTTGCTTCAGCGAGAGGTATGGTTTTGCTTCAGCGAGAGGCACGGTTTTGCTTTTGCAAGAGGCTCGGCCATGCCTCTCAAAAATAGAAGAAAAAAACATGTTTTCTGTTTTTTTGTCTTCCACTGAAGGCACGGTTTTGCTTCTGCAAAAGGAACGGTTGTGTTTTCGCGAGAAGCACGGCCATGCCTCTTGGAAACGACAAAAAACACGTTTTTTTTTGTTTTTCTTCTTCCGTAAGAGGCACGCCCGTGCCTCTCGAGAACGGGAAAAAATGTGTTTTCTGTTTTTTCCTTCTACGAGATCCGTAATTTTGCTTTCGCGAGAGCCACAGCCGTGCCTCTTGAAAACAAAAAAAATGTGTCTTCTGATTTTTTTTCTTCCGCCAGAGGCACGATTGTGCTTTCACTGGAGGCACGACCGTGCCTCTTTCGGAAAGGAAAAAAAGTGTGCCCCAGTTCGGTTTTTTGTCTGTTTTTTCATGAAAACAAATTCGTCAAAACCCATAACATATGATCTACTCCCTCCGTACCTGCGACAAGTAATTCAGAACGGAGGGAGTAGTTTTGAAGATCTCGATGCGAGGAATCTAATGGTGAAAACGGCTCGATATTTGGACCCACGGTTTATAAGACATAAAACATTTTGAATAAACGAATGTAGGAAAAAAAGTGAAAACTATCAGGTTGCGACAAATGGCACGCATGCAGTACGTCATTTGTCACAACCTGAGAAAGTGGGAGTGATGTTTGAAAGGAGTACTTCTTATTTAGTGATTTTGTGCCCGCTGGAAGAAGATACTACACACCTGTTTGGGCCGGCCCATGTCTGGGAGGCCTGTTTTTAAAAATTTTGTTTTTATTTTTTGTTTTCCTTTTTGTCTTTGTTTTTTATACTTTAAATAAATTGGAAGTTCAAAAAAATTCTGTAAGTGAATAAAATGAGATTTTTGAAATAATTTTTTAATATTTCATAAATGTTTGTGGATTCAGAGAGTGTTCATATTTTTTAAAAAATAGATTTTTTATTAAAATATGTTAATAAAATTGAACCAAATTTCGCCAATTGATACAATGTTCATGAATAAAAAATATTCTAATAATTTAAAAACTGTTCGTGACTTACAAAATAGTTTATTGATTCATAAAATGTTCGCTCACTCAAAAAATGATCTTGCAATTATAAAAAAAATGTTCTTGAATTTTAAAAGTTATCCCCAATTTCCAAAAACATCATCCCCATATTTATAAACCTACTCAAGAACAATGTTTTCAATATGTTCACAACTTAAAAAATATGTATTTTCAAATAGTATAAAATGTTCATGAATTCAAAAAAAATCTTAATTTTAGAAAATGTTCGAAAATCTGTAAAAATGTTCATGAATTTCAAAAGCATTCAAGATTTCAGGTATGCTCAGGAGTTTAAAAATATTTTCATGATTTTGAAAAATTGTTCATGATTTCTCGAACAAGAGATTGATAGTATATCTCTATGATGCAGTAAAATGTGGTCAAGATCATTAGAGATTTTTTTTCCCATTGCAACGCACGGGCCATTTTGCTAGTAAAAGTAAAAGTAAGAAGATAACAGACATATTTTACAGCATTTTCAGAATTTATAAATATAAAGAGAAAACAAAAATATAAATAAAAAACTCAGAAAAAATGTACATACATACATACTGTAGAAGCTGTAGGCGTTAGCTGGGCCTGACCGATTAGTCTCGCAATGTAGGCAGGTCAAGCGTCCATCTCGCAACAAGCGAGACGTGACCGTTTTTTTATCCTTGATTATAACTTTTTGTTGACAGCTTACCAAGTTGACCGCTTGCTGACCATTTCTCTATCCTATTTAAATTCTACATATGCAAATGTGCATATTGCAACACTGGACAAAAATGACGCGAACCGAACATAGCTCAGATAGCTAGTTTATTTGTGGTGGAACCAGACCACTAGGTTCAAATCCCATGCTTGACACTCATCCTCGCGCTTTTCTGGATTTATTTTATTTTTTTTTTTGTTTAGTGTGAGGAGACATTATGGTCAGCTATGTTAATCTCGAGACGTTGATCGAAGCTTGATAGCAACAAAAACGTGCCGCTTACCTGCTGCTCTATCTCACAGGGGGCGGGGAGTTCCGTTTCCTCTATCTTCTTCTCGCCTTGGAGCTGGGTTTTAGATTTGAGGCATTGTCGCCCACAATTTTTCACTCAATTTACTCCAGCCCACAATTCTTACTGTTAATTATGCATTTTCTAGCCCACAATCATTCCTTGCAGTTTTCTCATGTCCACAAATTTTCATTCAATGTACTCCAACCATAACCCTTCATCTTTAATAATGCTCTTTTTTTCAGCCCACAATTTTTCATCGAATTTACTCCACCCGTAACCCTTCATCTTTAATTATGCACTTTTTTCGAGCCCATGCACAATCATTCCTTTCATAATATGCACAATGCAAAGTTTAAATACCAGGCAGCCCACATACACTCACGATTTCCTTGCATGTTAGAGATCCCGTTTAATTATTCCGCAAAAAAAAAAGAGATCTTATTTAATTAGCTCACGACAGACATCAACATTGAACATATAGAAATTGGCAAGATTCAGTTTTGTGGAGCAAGGTGGGACTATTCAATATGAAATATCTAATTTTTTTTCGTCCGTTGATGATGTTTGCACGAGCTGATGAATTTGGCCTAGTCGCCGGAGCACAGGCGAAGGCCCAGTACTGTTGTGTGGCCTCTTCCTTTAATAATGAAATATAGTGCAACCTTTAATAATTAGCACTCCTTACAGCATTAATCAAGTTGTTTTCTTTCACTAGCACTCCTTACAACATTATTTTCGATGTACGGCACATACAGATCCCACCTCCACCCATTCCTACCATTGCATGACAATTTCTTCTTTCTTTCCTTCAAAACACATGTTCGAAAATGACCTTGGAGACATGTCCATCGAACACATGGGGAGGGCAGTTAGCGGCGTAGTAACAGCTCCTCACGACGCTCAACAAGGTCTGCTTCGTGTCGCTGCTCGTCCCATCACCGTGCGCCTGGAGGACATTCTGGGTGAGTTCCTGCATGCCTGCCTCAATTCTCTCGTCCATGTGGCTCATTGCCGCCTCGTTCCTTTTGGTGTCCTGTAAATAAATTGCATAGTTAGTTTGATAGATGTCTAATGTGTGGCTCTGTTTCTAACAAAAAGGTGTTGATTCATAGTTGGTATGTATGTACATGGCAATATTGCTTGCATGGAGCAGGTACAAAAGAAAGACGATGAATTCTAGCGCCGAATTAAAAGAAGTTATTATAAGCTAATTTACAAGCCAAAACTAGCATGAGATCCGTAATGTTTTGGAGCTTGCTTGATAGCACGCTTGAGTTATTCATTGCACGCAAGTAACCAAGAAAGGGTGAAAATACTTCAGTGATCTGTCATTGTGTTCAGTTCTTGAAATGGGAAAAACACCATCAACCATGTACTCCCTCCGTTCCAAAATAGATGACCCATCTATTTTGGAACGGAGGGAGTAGTTCACTAGAAAATATGGCAAACATATATTTGAGCGTAAAAGAGCTACCTCAGAAAGTAACATCTTGTGGTGAAGGTTGTCACAAATAGAGGACGCAAGTTGAATAAACCAGGCACCATCCATGGTGTTTATCATCGATGATGCTTCACCAGTTCGTCCACCACAAATCTCAATAATTTTGACTAGAAGCAAACATGTTTGTTTATCATGAACCATGCACGGCCCAGCTTGAACAACACCTGAACCGAAGGTGTCATCCTCTCTGTTTTTCTGTTGCATCATCCATTCGATCCACTAGAGGCCCAAAGAAATATATTAGAATGTTTACCAAGAGAACATTCTAGCAATTAATAACTCTAAGGAAAGGGGCAATTGGTCGTTCAACTTACAGCACAGCGTAACAAATTGTTGATGTACACTGGTCCTTCACCAACAGGTAGTGCCTCTTGTGCCAATAAATCAATAAGTTGCTCAAATGCCCCGACAAGAATGTCCTCTTTTGCACCTCCTTTATGCCTGGATGGACAAATTGTGTCATGTGAACCATATTAAAAAAATGAAAAGACATTATAATCGGAAGTCCATGTTTTCATAATGGCACAGCAATGGATTAAATAGCAGTGTTTAAAGATTACATCATCCCTCGTAAGCAAAAAAAAAGCTACATATACAAGTTTAAAGGTCTTAATTTCTAAGATAGTGGATTTTATGTTTGCATCACAACTGTCCACCTGTGGGAATCATCTACCAAATTACTAGTATATTAATTTGCTATTTTTCTTATCAAAAGAACAATTGGCCAAAGGGATCCAGTTAAGCATGTAAATATTTATCATTTGGTGTGATGGTTTAGATTGAGTAGCGATGCTCAGTTAATATGCTCACCATGATATATTACTATTTCCTTCATAGATACCGCCTTGCATAAACCGTTCCATCATTTCATTACCCGACAAATCGCTATGAAGGTATTTAGTAATAATGTTGGCCAGCACTGACACCTTGGCCCATGCAAGTCGCTCGGTGGCACGGCTTGGCTCGAAAATGCAAGCGGCGGCTAGAAAATAAACTCTCAAAACATCTCTTAAAGTCACCCCAAAAGTCTCGAGGCCATTCTCAGTAAACCACCTAAATACATAGGAAGACATGTTATGCAGGAAAAATAGGACGTAATTAACAAGATGTTACATGAGATTAATGAGTACTTTTGTAGGCCATGCCACTCAAGCTGATGTTGGACTTGGCAGCGATTGAAATCACGCTTTGCCAACTCAAGATAGGTGTTGTTGTTCACAAGTGGCATCCTGCCAAAACCATTCAGCATATCAACTCTGGGATCTTTCCTCAACAAGTATGGAATGAACCAATTGTTGGAATTCAACCATTTTTTACCTGTAGAGTGTCTTTCCAATCCAGACATCATTATCACCACCATATTGATCTAGGTAGACTCTTGCTTCTACACGCGGTAAGCTTGCATACCATGGGAAGTCCAGTGTATACTTTACCTATAATCATACATAAAGGTACTTATATTCTTGTTCGTATCCAGATAAGGTTAGTTTGTTTCACAAAAATAAGATAATAAGTTTTTTTAATATGTTAACAAGAGAGTGTTTAAATAGTCCTATTGTATATGGAAATATCAAGTATAATTCTTTAATGGTTTCAAAAAAAAACTCTCAAGTGTCATCAGCAATCAAGCCAAAGATTGTGAGAGTTATGTTTACTTCCTAGTCCATCTAAACCGACTGATTGGCAGGATGGACGTGTTTACCTCGCCTGGTAGATCCTTAGCAATGATCCATTTGTCTCGAATCGTGCCACGGGCTTCCCTTTCTCTCAGGAACTCATACGAGAATCTCCCTGCATGCTGCAACAAGTCCTCTCCGGGGAACCTTACCTGAGAGGCCCTGTTCAGGTTGTACATCCCAGTGACTGCTTGTGTTGATTGCCCCACGAAACAGAAGAACTCCCCGTCCTTCTCAAACTTCTCAAATACAGCTGCGAATTAATCAAAATGTTAGTTTTGTTTGTGATATGATTTATTACTCTGCGGAGTATGTACAGCACGATACAATATTTGGATTTGCATGAAAAAGCGGGGTCATACTAGGGGAGACATCGTATCCATGTAGCCGCAGCAGCCGGAACGCCATGGATGTGTCATCCACGTCTATTACAGTGGAGTTCCTCGCCCAGGAAATCCCCTCATCAGTCCAGTGCCTAAAGCGTGAGTAAAGAGGTTAGAAGAAACCTTCCTCATGAAGCGACCAAAAGTTTAAGATTACCATGCTATTGTTAACAACACACAGTTATGAAGGAGAAATTAAACCTGTGAACATAGTCCAAGCACTGTTTGATTTCTTGCTTGAAATAGCGCGAGATTCCAAGACGCTCCAACCGATCGACGGCCCAGATGCGTTCAAAGAGATCGACCGGGTAAACATTGGGAACTGAAATGCGCCAATCAAGATGAACAATGCACACGGGATCAGGAACTACCCCAAAAAAGAACTCAATGCCATCCAATATCAGTGTGGTTTATGGTCATGGACCTCTTACCTCCGTTGAATTTCTTGACGATTCTGTCGATGTATTCGAAGCATTTCTCATCACCGGTTTGCATGAGAGCACAGGCTGTAGCCGAAGGAGAATAGAGGAAGGACCCATCACTAGACTGGAGCCTAAGGATTTTCTGCCAGTCCACCCCGGGCATCCCTTCAAGGGAATGCAGGATCGACGTTGGAATCCTGTGCATCATCTCCATCGGAATCCTACCGAAGTAATTAATGATTAACTAGGAAAACTGTGAAGTAATCTGCATCTCTGGCAGGAAAGGGGATATATGGGGTACCTCTTGAGCTTCACTTCTCTGTTAGCATATATGCGCTGCAGAGCATGGTGGTCATACGGGAACCCAATGCCCAAGCTCTTGGCCACCTCCAGGAGAGAAGGGAACACAATCTCGAAGCCGATGGGCATCGACTCCAGGTCTTCCTCAGCTAGCCTCCACACGTTCTCCTCCAGAAAAGAGAGCCCTGAAAAGAAAACCAGGATGCATCATGCATACATTTAGTTGAAAGACCTTGCTTCATTTGGTACTTTAGCAGAACAGTTATGTGTGTCAGTTTGTTGCTTTGCAATACCTCTCCTGCATTTATCAGGGCCAAGAGACCACTTTGTAAGAGCCACGACACAGGCAAGGGTGTTAATGACCTGGTCATAGGCGGAGAACAGGGCAGCGTCTCCCCAGGAGCCGTCTGGGAGCTGGTTGTCAAGAATCCACCGGAGGGTGGTGGGAAACTGGGGGCTGTCACAGTCATCAAGACTCGGCACCAGAGCGACCCAGGCGGTGTCGTATGCCGAGACGTTGATCTCACCGTCACTCATCGACCCCAGCATCATCCTCACTTGGTCGACCAGTGGCTGCTCAAACTCTGTCCCGGGAATCACACAACAGTCATCGAGTTCACATTGTTCCTCAGTCCGTTCAAGAACCTGAATATCGTTTCTGACAACGTTCATTTGCAAACCTGCAGGTACATCGAAACACACAAATGATGAAATGTATCCAGCGCAAGACATCGCATCCATTTTGAATTAACTAGAATAATAATGCCTCGATGTGCATTAACATGTTACCAAATTTCAGCTCCAGGTCAGTTTACGTGATTGTAAAATTAAATTCAAGTTATACAGACTGAGATTGGGTTAAGTTCACCTAGGATTTTATTACCTGATGAAAGAACGATGGCGGTGACAGTATTATAGTGACGATAACGAGAACAATAGTATGTCGAGAATCATTCTATCATCAGACTTGACTTTAAACTGCAGAAGCATTCTTTTGTATAGTTGATGCTTTGGGATCTGATAAGAAAGCTACATCATTGTTCAAAAGTGAACTTCATATAGGTTCGGGTTCCTTCTCTTCGTGGTGCCAAAAAAATAGTCGTTGACGGACCGTTTATTCTTGTCTCGCCTACTAGTTAACGTTTTGTGTGCTCCAAAAGAAAAAATCTTAATCCTACCCTTCTCTCTAGTATACCCTTTTCTCGTGTTTCTGTGCACTCTATCAGTATCGTTGCGATTCCCCTTGGCGACAAATGGCATGTCGTGTCGTTTTGTAAAAAGGACCTAGAGACGTTGAGGGATAATTTATTCTTGTCTCACCTGCTAATTAATGTGCTGTGTGTTCCGAAAACCCGGGTCCTATCCACTCCTGATTCGTTAACTGATCATTTGTTCATGTTTCACCTGCTAATTACGTGTGCTATAATTGGTATAGCACGTGCCAACTCACCAGAGGCCATTCGTTCCTCGGGTAAACGAGTAGCAGCATGTGTAATTGAGCTCCAAATAGGTTAATTATGTGACGTGTAGTCGCTAAAGAGGAACATAATAAAAAGGACTAAAACAATATATGTACTAATTAGCTGCCTACAGCTTGGAGTACATAGGCTGGCATAATAGCAGATAGCAAAATAACAGACAGTAGAAACGGGAGATGGCCGACTGAGATTAATTAGTTAATCAGTAATGTATATGATACTTGCCCAGTGCTAGCTAACAGTGGATAGTGACACTAAAGCGAGCGATCGAGAGAACATAAGAATAAAACAAACACAAGATCACCGGGTCCCAGACCAAGTCAAGGCAACGATACCATTAGCACTGGATACGCTGGTGGCCTGCGCAATCTGGAGAGCGACACGCGAGCCGGCGGTTTCCACAAGGGCAGCATCTCCTTTGCCGCGGAAACGGCATGGACCTGATTGTTCAAAGAGAAAGTGATCAGAATCAACCTCACGACAAGTGCCCATGTCGGTCTCGCTTCAAACTCAACACAGCATGCCGACACTTGTCTGCGGTGGGCAGGGCGAAACGGTCGCGGGCTGCAGGCATCACAATTCGCGTGTGCGAATGACAGACAAGACCTCCTGCAGCCGTATCCCCGCAGAGCGTGGCCGGCACACGAAGAATCGCAAGACACACATGGTGCACCCCCATAATTAATCACGGTGCACACGGAACATCGTACGACAGGGAAAACCAGCGCCTCGCGCGAAAAGCACGACAGAAAGCGACATCGACCGAACACCTTTGACGACGAGAGCACGCGGCCGCGGTCCGTGGCCGTAGCCCGATGGCACCCACGCCGGCGGCGAGAGGTGTAGCTGCATGCTAGCTGCGGCAATGCACGTTCCTCAATCCGCGACGAACACCACTCCTCCAGCCCCTCCCAACGCCGAGTGTTAAGGATGATGATGATGATGATGATGATGATGATAAAGGAAAGAAGGGGCAAGGGTGGCAGCTAAGGAATGAGCGAAACAAACGAGAACAGCGCGGGGTTATCCGGGAGGGACATGTATGTGTGCCGTGCAGTGCAATTGCAATGCATATATACAAGGATACATACATAGATACAAGAACAAAAGCGAGAGACGAGTGTGGGATAAAGGGAATGATTCCTGCACGGCAAAGGCCTCTGGCAGTGGACAAAACAAAAAGCTTAGAAACGTTCGCTTTGTGAACGGGTGGTGTGAGGGCGAGGGCGAGATGCTCCGCCCCCGTCACGCCAAGATGCCACGCCATGGCCGGTCCGGGAAGGGAGCCAGATCCTTTTTCTTCAGCCGGCAACTGATCCGCTTCACTTTCTCTAGATTCTGCTGTTCCGGAGCGGAATGGAAAAAGGAATGCGCGCGCGTGGATGATCTGCGCGCGCGCGTAGGGAAATCCCTCGTGTTGCTTATTATGTTTATGTTCGGCGGCGACACGAGAGACGAAACGAGGAACGAACACATGGCATGGGCTGTGGCTACTCTGCGTGCGGGGCGGGGATAGGTTGTGTGTGTGCTACCTTTACCTTGGGCGTGGCGGGCCGCGGCAACGCTCGGGGGAAGCCGCGCCGCCGGCGGAGATCAGCTGCGGCCGCCCGGCGGAGGCAGGGGACGCCGCCCCCAAGGCCGGCGGCGAGGGCGGGCTCGGGGTCGCCGTCGCGCGTGGGGCAGCGGGCGAGCGGCCGCGCCACGGGCTCCCGCCATCAGTGCCGCTCGGAGCTGGAGCGCCTCCGCGCCGGGGGAGGGGGGCGGCCGGCGGCGGGCGGGGGATCGATGGACGGGGACGGGGGACGGAGGGGAAAGCTCTGTTTTTTGGACCGCAGTCACGCCGCTCGCAAGGGTGGACCCCGCGCCGCCCATCTTTTTGGTTTTTTTTGTGCCATCCCTCCCCGAAATTCGGCGCTCTTTTCCGTTTGGGCCACGCGCCGCCGCCCAAACCGAAATACGGCGGCCCGCTCATTTTTATTTACGTGACATGTGAGGAAAGGTTTTGGTGGGTCGGGGGCCTCATTTGCTGAAAGTTGGTGGCGGTGTCTTCTGAAATTCCAAAAGGTTTTCTAAAACAGTCTTGCCAAGTCTCAATCGACCGAAATTTCACGAAGTCTCTATCGATGCTATATCTATGAGATCTTACATTAAGATTTTTCTTTTGCATGTTATGTCACTTGAGTGACATTTGGTTAAATCTCAGTCGACTAAGACCTAGCCACACCCTTTCTAAAAGTTGACGGAATGATCCAATTTCCCCCCTCAAAAAAACGTCCATGCTTTTCCAAAAAACCTTTTTTTTCTAAAAATGCCTGAAACATTTTGTGCTTATCTTGATTTCTAAAAAGTTGGCGGAACAAGCTATATCTCGCTTGTAACGAGTTGTGTAGTATAATATTTTACTGTTTGCTCCTTTTGCATCTTTTTTGCGGTACGTTATTTATTTAATTTAATTTATTTTCGCTTTTCTTGATTTCGCATTGTTCCACTGTTTTGCGTCGGTTTCTTTGTTTTTTATTTGTATTTTTCTTTGGTCCAATTGTTTCTTTCTTGGTTTTCTTCGTGGTTTTTTATCACTATTTGCATTGATTTCTTTGTTTTTTCTATTTTTCTTATCTTTGTTTTATTTGATACCTTCCTTTTTTTCTTTGGTTTTTTACCTTTTTAATACACATTGTGGATTTTCCTTATACATCAGGAACATTTTTTAAACACGTTTATCATTTTTACAATACATCCCTAACATTTTTTTCAGAAATTTATTTTGAGGTCTACTCTTTTTTCTATAGATTATACATATTTCATTTATTGTAGGGACATTTTACATATACTCATTTAACGTTCTTCAAACACACGATTGCCATTTTTCAGATATATGTTGTGCCATGTACTTTTTTCATACACATAATACATTTTTTGTATAAATAACAAATATATTTCTTATAAGCAGTTTTTAAATGATATGGTGAGTGTCAAATAAAAAGGAAAATATACATAAAAATAAGGAGAAGAAAGGAAAACTAAAGATGAAAATAACAAATCCATAAAAAAATTAACAGGAAAGCGTGAAAAATGGACATTTGAGCGACGCAAGCTTCTGTCTCTCTATAAGCGACAGTGTAGGCGCTCCCTCCGGCGCAGTCAGCCCCTCAGTAGATGTACACATGAGTTTCTTTTCTCGGTCGTTACCAAATATAAAATCACTCATTATACTATTAACAATGATACAAGTTTAGTTTTTTTTGTTGAAAGAGAGGGTCTAGTACAAGTTTTGTGATTTTGCTTCTTTTTTTTGTTGTGGGGAAAAGAGTGTAACTCGGTGCATGTGCACACATTTTTCTTTTAAAGTTTTTTTTTGGGGGGGGGGGGTTCCTTTTTAAGTGGAATGCACTTCCCTTAATTGAGGGAAGGGTGGAATGCATATTGCTTACTGGCACTTTTTTTGAGTGAATTTTTTTTGAGACTAAACACACTTTATTGATCATAAAAGTTCATAGGAATACAATGAATGTCTGGTGGATTTATAAGCCAAACATGGCGCCCATAGTCTAGTCCGAAAGCATGTTTAGCGAGGCTATGTGCCTCAATATTCGACGATCTGCCCTCAAAGATGAAGGTGCATTGATCAAAATCCTGTGCCGTCTCCTTGATCTCCTTGATAGTACTAGCATATAATCCTCCTGTGCCTTCTTTGATGTCCCTGATTACACCCTGGCAGTCCGAAGCAATAACAAGCCATGGAAGATCCAAGTCCAACACTAGGGGAAGTGCCTCCCGACACGTCAAGGCTTCCAGAGTAGCTGGATCCACCACTCCTGGAATCTTAATAACTGAGGCTCCTAGGAAAACTCCTGTATCATCCCTGCATACTGCGCTGAACGTACCATCAAGAGTATCCCTCGCTGTTGCTCCATCAACTCTGATCTTTGCCATTCCCGGCGGCGGAGGTATCCATTTAGCCTGAACCTGGACCCGGTTTGGGATCACTGCTCCTCGAATCACTGAGGGCTTGCATTCCTTGGTTTCCCGGATATACTTGGAGATGAAGCCATGCGTTGACAGAGGACTCTGGAATATGTTCTCATGCAGCGCCTGTCTCTGTGAGTGCCAAAGCGCCCACATGGTGACCGCGACCTGAGTAAACTCTGTCGGCGACAGCATATCCAAGAGTGCAAACAACCATCTCTTCGCGGCCGGCTCCGTTGTGTTGTTCAAAGCCTCAACTAGCTCCGGATCTTGCCGCGCCCACACACAACGGGCGACTATGCAGTGTAGTAAGGAGTGTTTCCATGAATCTTCTGCCCCGCACAAGCCACACCGTATGCTTGTGGACATATTTCGGTGATGTAGCAAGTCTGCCGTCGGGATAGATTGCTGAGCAAGCCTCCATAAAAAGATCTTCACCTTGGGGGGTACATTAACTTTCCATAACTGCTGCCATGCCTTTGAGTCCCGGTCAAAATCTGAGGAATTGGCTCGGCCTTCTAGCCATGCTTCTCTCCTCATCTTGGTGTTAACCAGCATGCGATAACCAGATCTTACGGACAAAACTCCATTCTTTTCATGGATCCAAGACCAAAAGTCCTCAATGTGTCTCGTACACAAGGGTATAGACATAATCGCCTGTGCGTCTGTTGGGAGAAAAATCTCTGAGATCGTCGTGCGGTCCCATTGTGCACCTGGCAATATTAGTTCGTTCACCCCCTGAGGTGGATTCGCTATTCTGCTCACTATCGGTCTCATATTAGCCAGGCGTGGTAGCCAGTTTTGGTTCCAGATATGCGTGGTTAGGCCATCCCCAATGCGCCGTATTAACCCTTGGTTTAGCACTTCTCGTCCATCCATGATTGCTCACCAGATTTGGGAGGGAGCCAAACCCAGCTCGGCGCTCAAGAAATCCGTTGTAGGGTGGTACTTTGCTTTGAGGACTCGGGCGCTAAGGGACCGCGGGTCCATTAAGACTCTCCAGGCTTGTCTCGCTAGCAAAGCTAGGTTGAAAAGCTCAATATCCCGGAATCCCAATCCACCGCAGAATTTTGGCATGGTCATAGTGCTCCATGAAACCCAACTCGCTTTCCGTTTCCCCTCCTTGCTACCCCACCAAAACTTTCTGATGAGCGTATTGATATGTTCACATAGGCCTCATGGGAGCTTAAAACATGACATAGAGTAAACGGGAACCGCTTATGCAACGGACTTAATCAAAACCTCTTTTCCTCCGGCTGACAATAGTTTTTCCATCCACCCCTTAACCTTGCTCCATGCTCTATCTTTAAGAAATTTGAAGGCTCCATTTTTGCTTGCTCCCACGTTAGTGGGCATACCCAAATATCTGTCAGAAAGAGATTCATTTGGAATATTCAAAATGTTTTTACCTCCGATTTCAGCGTGTTCGGGATGCCCTTGCTGAAAAACACTGAAGACTTTGCTAAGTTTATTCTCTGGCCTGAGGCAATGCAATAACTTTCCATCAAGGAAGACAACTGGTTTGCTCCATCTGAACTGGCTTTAATAAACAGCAGGCTATCATCTGCAAAAAGCAAGTGGCTTACCGACGGTGCCGTTGGAGCCACTCGGATGCCATCGAGGTGCGATGATTCATCTTGGGTTTTTAAGAGGCACGAAAGGCCCTCTGCTGCAATCAAAAACAAGTATGGAGAAATTGGGTCTCCCTGACGGATCCCTTTGGATGGTGTGAATTCCTCAAGCTTGTTTCCATTAAAGAGGACAGAAAATTTTACCGAAGTCACCATCCTCATGATTGAGGCTACCCAAGTAGGTGCAAATCCCAACTTGGTCATGATAGCCTCAAGGTCGTTCCACTCAACACGGTCATAGGCCTTCATCATATCCAGTTTTACGGCACAATATCTATTCCATTGGGCCTTGTTCCTTTTCATGAAATGCAGGCATTCATAGGCTGTTATGATGTTATCCGTGATCAAACGACCAGGGACAAACGCAGACTGCTCTTCTGAGATGATATCAGGCAAAATCTGTTTCAATCTGTTGGATAGCACCTTGGAGGCAATCTTATATAAAACATTGCATAAGCTAATGGGTCTAAACTGTGACAAGTCAGAGGGGTCTTTTACCTTTGGAATCAAAACAAGGATCGTCTCATTGATAGCCTCCGGATCTTCCTCTCCATGCAAAATGCGAAGCACCACATCAGTTACCTCGCCACCACACAGTTCCCAATGTCATTGGAAAAATGCGTCAGGTATCCATCTGGCCCCGGAGCCTTCGTTGGATACATTTGGAAGAGGGCAGTTTTCACCTTGTCCCGGCTATAAGGAGCGGTGAGCATCAAGTTCATATCCGGGGTGACCTTGGCGGGAACTGCGTCCAGCATCGTGTCCATTCCTGATGTTCCCACTGACGTGAGTAAGTTTTTATAAAACTCATTAGTTATCGAGGCCATCTCCGCCGGATCATCAGTTGAAGTACCATCCGAGCGCTGCAGGGATTTGATCGTATTCTTTCGTCGACGCATGCTTGCCCTTCGTTGAAAGAACTTGGTGTTTCTGTCCCCCGCAGTAAGCCAGTCGACGCGCGAGTGTTGCCTCTGCATTATTTCCTCCATGTGATAAAGCTCAACAAGACGATCAGAAATCTTTGTCTCTGCATGTGATGGCGCGGTTCTCTGGGGGTCATTCTGTAAAGTAGCCAGCTCCTTCTTGTTGGAGATATGCCCTAGAGGCAATAATAAATTAGTTATTATTATATTTCCTTGTTCATGATAATCGTTTATTATCCATGCTATAATTGTATTGATAGGAAACTCAGATACATGTGTGGGTACATAGACAACACCATGTCCCTAGTAAGCCTCTAGTTGACTAGCTCGTTGATCAATAGATGGTTACGGTTTCCTGACCATGGACATTGGATGTCGTTGATATCGGGATCACATCATTAGGAGAATGATGTGATGGACAAGACCCAATCCTAAGCCTAGCACAAAGATCGTGTAGTTCGTATGCTAAAGCTTTTCTAATGTCAAGTATCTTTTCCTTAGACCATGAGATTGTGCAACTCCCGGATACCGTAGGAATGCTTTGGGTGTACCAAACGTCACAACGTAACTGGGTGGCTATAAAGGTACACTACGGGTATCTCCGAAAGTGTCTGTTGGGTTGGCACGAATCGAGACTGGGATTTGTCACTCCGTGTGACAAAGAGGTATCTCTGGGCCCACTCGGTAGGACATCATCATAATGTGCACAATGTGACCAAGGGGTTGATCACGGGATGATGTGTTACGGAACAAGTAAAGAGACTTGTCGGTAACGAGATTGAACAAGGTATCGGCATACCGACGATCGAATCTCGGGCAAGTACAATACCACTAGACAAAGGGAATTGTATACGGGATTGATTGAGTCCTTGACATCGTGGTTCATCCGATGAGATCATCGTGGAACATGTGGGAGCCAACATGGGTATCCAGATCCCGCTGTTGGTTATTGGCCGGAGAACGTCTCGGTCATGTCTGCATGGTTCCCGAACCCGTAGGGTCTACACACTTAAGGTTCGATGACGCTAGGGTTATAAAGGAAGTTTGTATGTGGTTACCGAATGTTGTTCGGAGTCCCGGATGAGATCCCGGACGTCAGAGGAGTTCCGGAATGGTCCGAAGGTAAAGATTTATATATGGGAGGTCTTGTTTTGGGCACCGGAAAAGTTTCGGGTGTTATCGGTAACGTACCAGGACCACCGGGAGGGTCCCGGGGGTCCACCAAGTGGGGCCATCGGCCCCAAAGGGCTGCATGGGCCAAGTGTGGGAGGGGACCAGCCCCAGGTGGGCTGGTGCGCCCCCTCCCCCACAAGGGCCCAAGGCGCCTAGGGTTTGGGGAGGGGGCGCCCCACCTTGCTTGGGGGGCAAGTTTCCCCCTCTCGCCCCCCTTGGCCGCCACCCTAGATGGATTTGGGGTTGCCGCACCCCTTGGGGTGGGAACCCTAGAGGGGGCGCACCCCCCTCCCTCTCCCCTATATATACTTGAGGTATTTGGGGCTGCAGACACAAGAGTTTCCACCTCTCCCTGGCGCAACCCTACTTCTCTTTCTCCTCCTCTCCCGTAGTGCTTGGCGAAGCCCTGCAGGATTGCCACGCTCCTCCGTCACCACCACGCCATTGTGATGCTGCTGGATGGAGTCTTCCTCAACCTCTCCCTCTCTCCTTGCTGGATCAAGGCATGGGAGACGTCACCCGGCTGTATGTCGGAGTAATGGGCCACGGGTAGGCTAACCCGAGCCCCCGAACCTTTCAAGACATCGGGGCGGACTGCGCCCCTCAAAAACCCACGATAAGGAGCCGCCTTCGAGCAGTCGACGACAAGGCCACTGACTGCCCCCCGCGGCCGAATCCCAGGGACGACTTCCAGATAAGCCGACTCTTAGCTGACGACTTCCAGAGGGCCGGCTATGGGGAGTCGGCCCGCGACTCCAATCACCTCCTGCCTTCGCCACGATGGGCGGGGCGGGGTACGGTCAGTGCATGGCCGTCTCCACCCCGCTTATGAAGGGCTGGCATGGCTATAGTGTGCCGTATCGCTGGAGATCTCCATCGTGACGCGGCACTGTTGCCATGCCTGCCCTGACCTCAGCCCAGTGGGCGGCGCACTATGCCCATGACGGCCTACTTGTACGGCCCAGAGACGGCGGGACCTACCCGCCAGCGAGGGTACAGAAGACGGCGAGAGCGCCCCAAGACGGACCCGTTGGGAGTCGGCCCCCTGGAGTCGGCCCCCTGGAGTCGGCTGGCCCCTCCCACGGGCCCCGCACGCCATTAACCAGACAAGACGGGGAATGGTGACAGTGATCGTCCGCCAGGCGGCGGCACTGTTGCCACGACCCCATGACCAAGCCAGCATCATTAGAGGCACGACTACAGTACCAGGCCTGTGGGCGGGGCCCACTAATCAGCAGGCCCTAGCAGTCGGCGGAGAAGACGGCGGCCTGAGAGACAGACGGCTGGGACCCATGCCCAGCCAGATTACCATTGTATCCCTAGGGGGCGGTCCTATATAAGCCCCCCGGGGCACCCATGCAAGGGAGGGAGCTTCTTTAGCACTAGACCCCGATCATATAGGAAGGAGGGAGCTGGCCTTGCCTTCCCCGACCTCCAGAAATAGCTCTAGGAGCAATCTTTTATTCACCTTGCCATAGTGATCATGCGGAGACCCCGCAGAGCAGCAGTAGGGGTGTTATCTCCTTGGAGAGCCCTGAAGCTGGGTAAGATCCGCCGGCGTGCATGTCTTCGCCTCATCTTGCTTCCGGGCACCGGCGACGTTCTACTCACTCCCACCATGATAAGCCATCCCTTGGCATATGTCGCACCCAACCCCCGACATTTGGCGCCCACCATGGGGCGAGGTGCACCGTCGTCCGGAGACCTGCTCTGGATGGGAACCCTATTCCTCCCTGGCGAGCGCAGCCAGCCCGGCATGCCAGACGGAGTCTGCGCCGACGCGCTTCACGGTGCTGAGATCGCCTGCACGGCCAGCTACCTCGCTCAACTTGTCGGCGAGGTTCGCCTCTCCGACGAGCCTACATCCGACGCAGACATGAGCGGCCCCGAGAGCCTCCTCGCGGGCCTCCTTGACCAACTCCACGTCGCCGGCGAGCCTGCCGTGGACCTGGAATCCATAGGCTCCACCGACCCGACGCTGGTCGACTCCGACACCGCGTCGCTTGACGCGTTCCCCACCAACATGGTGGTCTACGACGAGCCGCTCCCTTGCGCGGAGAGTGGCGGAAGCACCGTCACGGAGGTTCTCGTCCTCGATCACGGCGAGCGTTCCGGCGAAGGAGCTCATGATCCACTCGACGCGGCTCTGCAAGACCTGACCGCGCCCATTCCGTGAGACGCCGACGCCGAGACGCTGGAGGCGCGCCGCCTTCAGCTCGTCGAAGGCGTGAAGAAGCTGGCAAGCTTGAGATGCTTGTCAGAAGCCTACCAGCGTGAGATGGATCGCTGTCAGGACCCCGACTCGATGCCACATCGATCTAGCATGTAACACCTCATATCACTTTGCGGCCTCACGCACGGTATTCCCACGGGTGTCGCCTTACCTTTGCCCGGGACCGTTTGCGCCTTTTGGCACACGTATATGATAGTGTCGCTAGCATCCATATGGTAAGGAGCCCGGGCTGACATGGCTAGTCGTAAACCCAAAGTGGCACAGACTTACAGGGACAGGCATCCATGACCCAGCATCGAACGTGTCGGTCATCAGCAAGTGAATCCGGGCTGTAGCACTGGGCTAGCAGGACTCCGGTAAACCGGGCTGTAGCGGGCTAACAGGACTCCGGTATCCATCACGTGACATTTCCTCGAAGGGACAGACACAGGAACGAAGAAGGACACATGCCGGCCAGCCTAAGTGTTCCGGAGCAGTAGCAAGCTACCAAGACTCAGTGGAGACACTAGGAGACATTTCCCAGTAAGAGAGGCTACTAAGAATAAACAACTAGATAGTCAGACCCCACACATACCAAGCATTTCAATCATACACACAATATGCTCGATATGTGCAAATACAACAAGGCATCACAACATGACTCTACAACACAAGTACTTTATTTAAAGGCTCAGGGAGCCATACATATCATACACACAAGTACGGGTCACACGACCCAGCATTCAAGTCATACAGACATACAAGCCAATAGCGGAAGTAACTTGTCTGAGTACAGACAACTAGTAAAATAAAAGAGGCTTGGGAAAGCCTGGCTATACTACGTGGTCCTTCACAAGCTCAGGATCACCACCTGGGCCTCAGTCTACTCACCGATGTCAACGTCTACGAAGAACCCATCAGAAGGGGTTGCAGCGTCTTCTGAAAAATGTAAATTAAAGCAACATAAGTACAAAGGTACTCAGCAAGACTTACATCAGATCCTACATACATGCACATTATCAAGAAGGGTTGGTGGGGTTATTGCAGCAAGCCAGCTTTGACTCTTGGCTAAGCTATCCTATGAGACACCAACTTGAAATGGTTTTGCGCACACGAGTCCACTACACACCACTTCAATACTCCACCGAGGATCCACCTCCGTCATCCTACGGAAGAGCCATCCTCGGCACTCACGCTTATCTTGAGATTTTTAGTAGTATCCATTTACTTGTCTATGAACTGTATAGGCAACCAAGTAGTCCTTTACCGCGGACGCGGCTATTCGAATAGATCATGTTAACCCTGCAGGGGTGTACTTCTTCATACATGTTTCCACCACTTAGCATCTGCACACGACATGTGGTCGGCAGACTTCAAGCGAAAGCCGACGTGGGTGTAGACCACGACCTACCTAAACACCTAAGTCTCTAGTCTAGGTTTATCACCTATTCAGGTTCCATCGACAGGGAGTCCGGCCGGGGTTCCACATACGGCCCCAAACAATGTGTACAGGGTTCCGAGACACCTAACGGGTGCCCGGTATTCCCGGCCACGTACCTACCGCATCACAGCCCACCCCGCGGGTCAGCGCTGCCCACGGCCTCCAGTAAGCTACAAACACCAGAAACTACTTGCAACTCCTGGACAGAGGACTAGGGTGAATAAGAAGTCGAGCGGGGTCATATTTCAGGGCCCAATGCATGGTAGTAGCTGAATCTTAAATCACACATACATATCTCAGTGCTTAAGGTCGGCTTCAATGAAACAACCCACCATGTACTCCTACATGGCCTTTCATCGATACCTTTACCAAATCGTGTTCACCACATCACTCTCATTACCGGCATGATCATTTCACTCTAGCCCATTACCCAGATGAACCAGACCTGACACGACTCTAAGCATAGCAGGCATAGCAAGGTAGGAACAACACATACATATGGCTCAATCAACTCCTACACATGCTAGTGGGTTTCATCTAGTTACTGTGGCAATGACAGGTCATGTAGAGGAAATGGGTTCAACTACCATAGCACACAGCAGTTTGAAACGTGTTGTCTTAATGCAGTAAAAGAGAGCAGAAGCGAGAACATGGGATTGTATCGATATGATCAAATGGTTGGTTGCTTGCCTGATGGGTCGATGCACTGATATTGTTCTTCGTTAGGGTAATCGTGGTACTCCTCGGAGGCAGAACCTGCCGCAAAGAGCACCGATACACAAACATCACCAAACAATATGCAACAATATGATGCATGCATGAGACATGGCAAAATGAGTGTATTGGGCTAATGCAACTAAGACCAGATGGGTTTGAACCAGTTTGAACCAAAGATTCAAGTTTCAAACTCATAAATGGCCCTTTTAAGTGCTTTATCTTGTTCTGCACTAAACATCAGGTTAACTTGCTTAAACATGCATGAAACCAGTACAGATGGGTAGATTGGATTTTTCTGATCATTTTTCATATATAAAACTTTGCATTTGGAGTTACAGCTTAATTTCTATGATTTTTTAAAGTTTGTGGAATTTACTGGAATTTCCTGTGTAATAATAATTCCAGTAAATAAATTACTGCGTCAGCATTACGTCAGCGGTCAACGGAACAGTCCAGGTCAACCTTGACTAGTGGGTCCCGTGTGTCAGTGTAATTAGTTTAGCTAAATATTAATTAAAACTAATCCTGATTAGTTAACAGGGCTGGGCCCCACCTGTCATTGACCCAGGGGGGTCAAACTGGGCCCACCCGTGGTCAAACGAGGGGTCAGCGGGGTCAACTCACCGGTGTTTAGCCGCCGGCGAGGCCGAACGCGGCGGCGAGAGTGGTTTTGTGCATTCCGGCGACCAAATGAGCGGCGGAGGGCATCTACGTGTAGCTGGGAGCAAGCCGCAGCTCTTGGTGGCGTTGGTTGAGCTCGAGGTGGCCGAAAATGGCGCCGGCGACAACTTTGGCGGTCGCCGGAGTTCGGGTGAGGTCGAACTCGAGGCTACGGAACACGGCAAGGCTCGTGGAGTGGTGCTACGGGTTCCTACGGGTGCGGTGAGTGCGTTGGACACGGTGGTGTGGCCAGTGGGTGGCCGGAGTCACGTCGGCGACGAGCTCCGCGGCGGTGCATGCGGGTGAGCTTCGTGCAGTCGCTACGAGGCTCGAGAGCAAAAAAGGAAAGGGGGGAGAGGTAGCTGGGCTCACGGCGATCTCGAGGAACCAGACGGCGCGGTCGGGGACGAGCTGGTGCGGCGGCGACGGCGAAGGGGATCTCCGGCGATGGCGGATCGCACGAGGTCGGTGCAGAGGCCTCGGGGCAAGCGAGCGCTCGGGGCTCGGCTAGCTCGAAGGAGAGGAGGGCGGCGGAGCTCCTGGGCACGACGACACGGCGCAAGAACGACGGAGAGCGCGACTACGGCGACGGTGCGGCTGCGGTGGCGTCGGCCATGGCGTGGGAGAGCGAGGGAGAGAGGCAGGTGAGCGAGTGAGGTGTCCAGGGGGTTCGGGGCACGACGTGGAGCTCATCCAGGCCATCAGGGCGGCGAGAGGAGGAAGCAGGGCGACGGGCAACTGCGTGGCGCGCGCTGGTGCCGCCGTCGAGCACCTGCCTGCCTGCCTGGCGAAGGCAAGCAGCTCGCTGGAGCGGCTGCTGGGCTGGGCCGGCAGGTGGGCTTGCCAGGTGGGCGCTAGGTAAGCCTCTGCTCCTCTTTTATTTTTCCTTTTCTATTTTTCTGTAAGTTTGTGGACTTTCTAAAAATACCTAGGCAACTCTAAAAATCACCAAACTGCTTATGGCCACTAACTGGAATATATCCAGCATGGAACATTTTAGTTTGGGATTATTTGAGCATTTAAAATAATTTATATAATTTAAATGCTCAAACTCAAATACTTATGATTTAATTCAAAAATCTTAGGATGACCTAGAAAATTGAGCACCACTTTTGGCAGAGGTTCTGAACCAAGACAAAAATGATGGACATTTTAGAAGGCATTTCAGGTTCATTGAAAAATATTTTTAGTAAACCCTAGTTGGTTTCAGAGGGGGCTGGGGGTTCTGTCATCCCCATTTCAAGTTTCTGTTGAGAAAAATAGACATGATGCAACACTCTAATGCATGAACTAGCTAGGGTGTGACAACTCACCCCCACTCAAAAGAATCTCGTCCCGAGATTTAGGTTCCTCCGGAAAGAAGGCGGGGTACTCAAGTCGAAGACGATCCTCCCTTTCCCAAGTTGCTTCCTTCTCAGAATGGTGCGACCATTGAACCTTGAGAAACTTGATATTATGACGTCGAGTGGTATGCTCGGCTTGATCGAGGATACGAACGGGGTACTCTCGATACGTGAGATTATCTTGAAGATCAAGCGTTTCGTGGTCCACTCCACGGATAGGATCCGAGAAGCAACGCCTGAGTTGAGAAACGTGGAAGACGTCGTGGACTCTGGAGAGATGCGGAGGTAGTTCCAATTGGTAGGCAACTTCTCCTCGTTTAGCGAGAATGCGAAAGGGTCCAATGTAGCGAGGAGCTAATTTGCCTTTGATACCAAAACGATGGGTTCCCTTCAGAGGAGTAACCCGAAGGTAAGCCTTCTCGTCAACCTCAAAAGTCATAGCCTTATGTTTTCGGTCATATTGACTCTTTTGACGAGATTGGGCTGTTTTCAACTTTTCACGAACAATGCGAAATTGCTCTTCTGCTTCCTGGATCATGTCCGGGCCAAAGAATTGTCTTTCCCCGGTTTCTGACCAGTTAAGGGGTGTTCGACACCTTCGTCCATAGAGAACTTCAAAAGGGGCTTTACCCAAGCTAGATTGATAGCTGTTGTTATAAGCAAATTCGGCAAATGGAAGGCATTTCTCCCAATCCATTCCGAATGAGATAACAGAAGCTCGAAGCATGTCTTCTAGAATCTGGTTGACACGTTCTACTTGACCACTTGATTGAGGGTGAAAAGCAATGCTAAAGGAAAGGCGGGTTCCCATAGCATTTTAGAAACTTTCCCAAAATCGAGAGGTGAAGAGACTTCCTCGATCCGAGTTAATTTCCAGTGGAACACCATGGAGGGATACTATTCGGGAGATGTACAAGTCTGCTAGTTGACTAGCGGTTATACTCTCGCGAACAGGCAAGAAATGGGCTACTTTGGAAAGACGATCGACAACGACGAAGATAGCATTATTCCTTCTCTTGGTCCTGGGAAAACCGGTGATGAAATCCATACCAATTTTATCCCATTTCCATTCAGGAGTAGCTAAAGGTTGAAGGGTGCCAGCAGGCCGTTGATGCTCTGCTTTTACACGACGACAGACATCGCAACTAGCAAGAAACTGAGCAATGTCTCTCTTCATCCTAGTCCACCAGAACCTCTGGCGTAGGTCCTGATACATCTTGGTACTACCGGGAAGAATGGTGAGAGGAGATTCATGAGCCTCCTTAAGGATCAACTGCCGTAGATGCTGGTTCTTGGGAACCACTAAACAGTTCTCAAAGTACACAACACCATGATCATTTGTGGAGAAACATCTAGCACCTCCGCTAGCAATGTTCTCCTTGATTCTAGATATTCCTTTATCTCGCTTTTGGGCAGCTATAATTTGATCCGTAAGAGTAGGTTTCGCCACCAAGGTGGAAAGAAATCCTTGAGGAACGATGTGAAGATTAAGCTTCCGAAATTCCTCATGGAGGAGCGGTTGACTTTGTTGTAACATCAGATTGTTACAATAGGATTTACGACTTAGTGCATCAGCCATGACATTGGCTTTTCCAGGGGTGTAAGTTATCCCTAAGTCAAAATCTGTGATCAACTCAACCCAATGTCTTTGCCTGAGATTCAAATCCGGTTGGGTGAATATGTACTTCAGACTTTGGTGATCAGTGAAGATTTCACAATGATTACCGAGGAGGTAATGTCGCCAGGTTTTGAGTGCATGGACTACAGCTGCAAGCTCTAGATCATGAGTAGGATAATTCTCCTCATGTGGGTGCAATTGTCGTGAAGCATAAGCAATTACGTGATGATCTTGCATAAGAATGCAACCTAGTCCTTGTCGCGAGGCGTCGCAATAGATAACAAAGTCCTTAGAGAAATCTGGTGGTACCAGTACGGGAGCAGATGTCAGGCGTCTTTTCAGTTCCTGAAAGCTGTGCTCACATTGTGGAGTCCACTCGAACTTGTTATCTTTCTTGAGGAGTTCAGTTAGAGGTTTGGCAACCTTGGAGAAGTTCTCGACAAAGCGGCGACAATAGCTCGCTAAGCCAAGGAAACTCCGAACTTGCTTGACCGATTCAGGTGGAGTCCAGTTAAGGACGGCTTGAACTCGCTCGGGGTTGACATCAATACGCTTACCAGAAGTTACATGTCCTAGATAGGTCATTTCTGGTAACCAAAATTCACATTTAGAGAACTTGGCATAAAGGCGATGCTCTTGAAGTTTCATCAACACTAGCCTTAGATGCTCGGCATGTTCTTCTTCGTTCTTGGAGTAGATGAGTATATCATCGAGGTAAACCACGACGAATTTATCCAAATACTCCATGAAGATTGAGTTCATTAAGCGAGAGAAAGTGGCTGGAGCGTTGGTTAAACCGAAGGACATGACGGTGTACTCGTATTGGCCATAACGAGTAACAAAGGCCGTTTTAGGAATGTCCCCGTTCCTGATTTTGATTTGATGGTAGCCCAACCTCAAATCCATTTTGGAGAAGATTGAGGATCCAGCGAGCTGATCATACATGTCGTTGATCCTGGGGAGCGGATACTTGTCCTTGATCGTGACCAGGTTAACTGGTCAATAATCTACAACCATCCGATCCGTACCATCCTTCTTCTTGACGAAGAGGACGGGACAAGCCCATGGAGACGAACTAGGACGGATGAAACCCCTTTTCAAGGACTCATCGAGTTGTTTCTTAAGCTCGGCTAGTTCTAGTGGTGCCATTTTATAGGGTCTTCTAGAAATTGGGACAGTTCCTGGAATGAGATCTATTACGAACTCGACATCTCTGTCAGGTGGAACACCTGGCAATTCCTCTTGAAAGACATCCGGAAAGTCATGGACTACCGGAACGTCTTCGAGGTCTGGCAACGGACTGGCGTTAAGAGAATATAGCTGTCGCTTGGCTACTCGGGTCAAGACATTGACTATCTTTCCCGAAGGATGGGTGAGTTGAACAGTCCTAGAGAAGCAATCAATCTTGGCATGATGGGCTAACATCCAATCCATACCCAAGATGATATTAATATCCGAAGATTTGAGAGCTATCAAAGATGCGAGAAAAACAAATCTGTCGACTTGAATTTCATTTTCATGGCTTACTCTAGAGGTTTGCCATCTAGAACCAGGAGTAGAAATTTCCATAGTGGATGGCATGTCACAGAATGCGGTGTTATGCAAACGAGCATAATTTTCGGATATGAAAGAATGAGATACTCCAGTATCGAAAAGAACAGATGTCGGGTGGCAATTAACAAGGAGCGTACCGAGAACGACGTTGGGATCCTCTTGAGCTTCTTCAGCAGAGATACAGTTGACATGGCCACGTGCAGCGGTGGCCGGCTTGGCGTAGAACGCTTTCCCTGTCGGCTTGCCACGGCCAACAGCTTTTCCAGATTGGTTGGGGTTAGTCTGGGGACACTCACGCAGGTAGTGGCCCGATTCCCCACACTTGAAGCATGTCATGGAGCTGGTGCATGGAGGAGCATTGTTGGTTGGACCACCATAGGGCTTGGCTGGTGCAAACTATTGAGCGGGGCAAGGCGCCTAAAAGGATGGCCTCGGTGTGAACCTGGGTGGCAGGGCAGTGTTAGGCACCCACACCCGGCGCTTCTGAGGACCAGCACCGGATGAGGAACCCATGTCACGGCCATGCTTATGTGTTGCTTCATAATCAGTCTGACCAGACTCAGCACTAATGGCTTTGTTAACAAGCTTCTGAAAAGATGTGCACTCATGCAGACGGAGGTCACGGTGAAGCTCATGGCTAAGTCCCTTGCGGAACCATGCTTGCTTCTTTGCATCAGTGGAAACTTCCTCAGTTGCGTACCGTGCTAGGTTATCGAACTCCCTGCTGTATGCATCCGCAGAGAGTCGACCTTGAGTGAAACTGCAAAACTCCTCACGTTTACGGTCCATAAGACCCTCCGGAATGTGATGTTCACGGAAAGCCTCGCTGAATTCAGCCCAAGTTGTGACCTGGCCCACTGGGCGCATGGCTCCATAGTTCTCCCACCAAAGACTGGCGGGGCCTTCAAGATGATATGCAGCAAATGTGACCTTGTCAGCCTCAGCTACGAGTGCAGAGCATAGCTTGTGAGTAATACTGCGAAGCCAGTCATCAGCGTCGAAGGGCTCGACGGAGTGGTGGAAAGTGGGTGGATGTAACTTGATGAAATCACTGAGTGACACCAAGTTATTCCTTTGATGGTGTGCCGTGTTTTGCTCGATGCGCTCCAACAAGCGGTTGGTCTCCCGCTTGTTTCTCTCGGCCTCCAGCATAACCTCGGCCAGAGAAGGAGGGTGAGGCAGGTTTGTTTCCCCAACTCTACTGCCTTCGGCCTGCTCTGGGGAGCAGGGTTGGTATGGGTGTTAACCATCCTAGGAAAAAAAGACAATGGTTTAGTCCAGGATGGTAGAATTCTGGCATAGAAATGTAGAATGTAATGGATAACTTGGAATGTAAGATGATCATCCGTATGGCATGGTAGATACAGAAACTGCTTCTTTTATTCCATCGTCATACACACCATACAAGGTTTAGTACAAAACCAACAAAGTACTACTACGGTGAAAAGAGGATTACATCTCATTGGAGGTATTCCAAGCTCCTATACATTATTTTTCTACACCTCCAGAAGGCGGTACAAGCTAAGTCATATCCCACGAGTCACGCAGGACGGTGGACGATACAACTAGTACGATACTAGTGATACTACTACTAGCTCAGACAGCTGCGTAGTAGTCTTCATAGAAGTCACCTCCATAGCCTGGAAGCTCAACGTGATCATCCGGAAACTGTCGGTCCCATGGAGCTTGTGGACCATAGGGGCTAGGATGAGGTCTTGGACCAACAAACGGTGGCCTGCGGGGACCACGAGGTGGGGTGATGCCTCCTATATCACGCCAATCCATCATGTCTGGCAGAGCAGATCTCACAGGATAGAGATCTCGCATATCCATATATCCAGCTTGCACAGCCGGTGCAAACCGAGTCAAAGTGGCCCAATGATCAGCACGGGTATTGAAAAGCTCCAGTCTCAAGGCCCGATTTTCACGGTCCTTGTCTTCGAGCAACTGTGCAGTGGTGCGGGTTAGTGAGTCCTCCTGAGTGGAGTCAGCATAGATAGCCTGGAGATACCCTTGTGCTCCCGGGAGTGAAGCTGGCATATACCGGAAGTCGGAGTCCCGAAATAGGCCAGTCCTGACTCGCATGATGGTCATCATAGAGTAGGCAGCATCCTGCACAGCCATCTAAATAGTAACCCCGAGTCCATAGGAGCAGTGGAGGGGCTCGGTAGATCCAGGATAAGATGGAAATATCCTGACAGTGCAAAATATTGACTTTGATTAAAGTCTCGGAATTGCTCTTCGACCGTGTACTCAGGATACCAACGGTACCCTGCCTCAGTCATTACCCTGACCAACATGGCAGTATGGTCGGGTACATCTAGACATCGAGTCAAACGAACCACTTGATTCTGAGGATGGGAAGCCATCTGGAACATGATAAACACAAAACATTAAGATTCCTGGCAGAAATTGGACAGCATAACGGCTGTAAATGCTAAAAAGGATTTTGAGGCATTTTGCAAAGAATTGCATAGACACTCAACAACATCATATCAAGTTTCTTGGTCCATCTTAGCAACATAATGGGGTAGTAGAACTGAACTAGGCTTGTATCCATGAAACCTATAAGGTACTACTGATTAGTAACACGTGAACGTGATAGAGAGGAGAGATCCTAATTCCTTAACCCTCGGTGGAAGAATAGACTGACTCAGATCAGAATGCCATGAGGTAAAGGAGTAAAAAGAGCCTTACATTCCAGCCCACAATCAATTCCCCTACATATAACTAAAGCATTTCTAGACTCAACATCGACCAGTTTGGCTTGGAGAACCTACAGGCAGTCCGGCTCTGATGCCAACGCTGTCAGGACCCCGACTCGATGCCACATCGATCTAGCATGTAACACCTCATATCACTTTGCGGCCTCACGCACGGTATTCCCACGGGTGTCGTCTTACCTTTGCCCGGGACCGTTTGCGCCTTTTGGCACACGCATATGATAGTGTCGCTAGCATCCATATGGTAAGGAGCCCGGGCTGACATGGCTAGTCGTAAACCCAAAGTGGCACAGACTTACAGGGACAGGCATCCATGACCCAGCATCGAATGTGTCGGTCATCAGCAAGTGAATCCGGGCTGTAGCACTGGGCTAGCAGGACTCCGGTAAACCGGGCTGTAGCGGGCTAAGAGGACTCCGGTATCCATCGCGTGACATTTCCCCGAAGGGACAGACACAGGAACGAAGAAGGACACATGCCGGCCAGCCTAAGTGTTCCGGAGCAGTAGCAAGCTACCAAGACTCAGTGGAGACACTAGGAGACATTTCCCGGTAAGAGAGGCTACTAAGAATAAACAACTAGATAGTCAGACCCCACACATACCAAGCATTTCAATCATACACACAATATGCTCGATATGTGCAAATACAACAAGGCATCACAACATGACTCTATAACACAAGTACTTTATTTAAAGGCTCAGGGAGCCATACATATCATACACACAAGTACGGGTCACACGACCCAGCATTCAAGTCATACAGACATACAAGCCAACAGCAGAAGTAACTTGTCTGAGTACAGACAACTAGTAAAATAAAAGAGGCTTGGGAAAGCCTGGCTATACTACGTGGTCCTTCACAAGCTCAGGATCACCACCTGGGCCTCAGTCTACTCATCGATTTCAACATCTACGAAGAACCCATCAGAAGGGGTTGCAGCGTCTTCTGAAAAATGTAAATTAAAGCAACATGAGTACAAAGGTACTAAGCAAGACTTACATCAGATCCTACATACATGCACATTATCAAGAAGGGTTGGTGGGGTTATTGCAGCAAGCCAGCTTTGACTCTTGGCTAAGCTATCCTACGAGACACCAACTCGAAATGGTTTTGCGCACACGAGTCCACTACACACCACTTCAATACTCCACCGAGGATCCACCTCCGTCATCCTACGGAAGAGCCATCCTCGGCACTCACGCTTATCTTGAGATTTTTAGTAGTATCCATTTACTTGTCTATGAACTGTATAGGCAACCAAGTAGGCCTTTACCGCGGACGCGGCTATTCGAATAGATCATGTTAACCCTGCAGGGGTGTACTTCTTCATACATGTTTCCACCACTTAGCGTCTGCACACGACATGTGCTCGGCAGACTTCAAGCGAAAGCCGACGTGGGTGTAGACCACGACCTACCTAAACACCTAAGTCTATAGTCCAGGTTTATCGCCTATTCAGGTTCCATCCGCACGGAGTCCGGCCGGGGTTCCACATACGGCCCCGAACGATATGTACAGGGTTCCGAGACACCTAACGGGTTCCCGGTATTCCCGGCCACGTACCTACCGCATCACAGCCCACCCCGCGGGTCAGCGCTGCCCACGGCCTCCAGTAAGCTACAAACACCAGAAACTACTTGCAACTCCTGGACAGAGGACTAGGGTGAATAAGAAGTCGAGCGGGGTCATATTTCAGGGCCCAATGCATCACACATACAGATCTCAGTGCTTAAGGTCGGCTTCAATGAAACAACCCACCATGTACTCCTACATGGCCTTTCATCGATACCTTTACAAAATCGTGTTCACCACATCACTCTCATTACCGGCATGATCATTTCACTCTAGCCCATCACCCAGATGAACCAGACCTGACACGATTCTAAGCATAGCAGGCATAGCAAGGTAGGAACAACACATACATATGGCTCAATCAACTCCTACACATGCTAGAGGGTTTCATCTAGTTACTGTGGCAATGACAGGTCATGTAGAGGAAATGGGTTCAACTACCGTAGCACACAGCAGTTTGAAACACGTTGTCTTAATGCAGTAAAAGAGAGCAGAAGCGAGAACATGGGATTGTATCGATATGATCAAATGGTTGGTTGCTTGCCTGATGGGTCGATGCACTGATATTGTTCTTCGTTAGGGTAATCGTGGTACTCCTCGGAGGCAGAACCTGCCGCAAAGAGCACCGATACACAAACATCACCAAACAATATGCAACAATATGATGCATGCATGAGACATGGCAAAATGAGTGTATTGGGCTAATGCAACTAAGCCCAGATGGGTTTGAACCAGTTTGAACCAAAGATTCAAGTTTCAACTCATAAATGGCCCTTTTAAGTGCTTTATCTTGTTCTGCACTAAACATCAGGTTAGCTTGCTTAAACATGCATGAAACCAGTACAGATGGGTAGATTGGATTTTTCTGATCATTTTTCATATATAAAACTTTGCATTTGGAGTTACAGCTTAATTTCTATGATTTTTTAAAGTTTGTGGTATTTACTGGAATTTCCTGTGTAATAATAATTCCAGTAAATAAATTACTGCATCAACATTACGTCAGGATGACGTCAGCGGTCAACGGAACAGTCCAGGTCAACCCTGACTAGTGGGTCTCGTGTGTCAGTGTAATTAGTTTAGCTAAATATTAATTAAAACTAATCCTGATTAGTTAACAGGGTTGGGCCCCACCTGTCATTGACCCAGGGGGGTCAAACTGGGCCCACCCATGGTCAAACGAGGGGTCAACTCACCGGCGTTTAGCCGCCGGCGAGGCCGAACGCGGCGGCGAGAGTGGTTTTGTGCATTCCGGCGACCAAAGGAGCGGCGGAGGGTATCTACGTGTAGCTGGGAGCAAGCCGCAGCTCTTGGTGGCGTTGGTTGAGCTCAGGGTGGCCAGAAATGGCGCCGACGACGACTTTGGCGGTCGCCGGAGTTCGGGTGAGGTCGAACTCGAGGCTACGGAACACGGCGAGGCTCGTGGAGTGGTGCTACGGGTTCCTGCGGGTGCGGTGAGTGCGTTGGACACGGTGGTGTGGCCAGTTGGTGGCCGGAGTCACGTCGGCGACGAGCTCCGCGGCGGTGCGTGCGGGTGAGCTTCGTGCAGTCGCTACGGGGATCGAGAGCGAAAAAGGAAAGGGGCGAGAGGTAGCTGGGCTCACGGCGATCTTGAGGAACCAGACGGCGCGGTCGGGGACGAGCTGGTGCGGCGGCGACGGCGAAGGGGATCTCCGGCGATGGCGGATCGGACGAGGTCGGTGCAGAGGCCTCGGGGCAAGCGAGCGCTCGGGGCTCGGCTAGCTCGAAGGAGAGGAGGGCGTCGGAGCTCCTGGGCACGACGGCACGGTGCAAGAACGACGGAGAGCACGACTACGGCGACGGTGCGGCTGCGGTGGCGTCGGCCATGGCGTGGGAGAGCGAGGGAGAGAGGCAGGTGAGCGAGTGAGGTGTCCAGGGGGTTTGGGGCATGACGTGGAGCTCATCCAGGCCAGCAGGGCGGCGAGAGGAGGAAGCAGGGCGACGGGCAGCTGCGTGGCGCGCGCTGGTGCCGCCGGCGAGCACCTGCCTGCCTGCCCGGCGAAGGCAAGCAGCTCGCTGGAGCAGCTGCTGGGCTGGGCCGGCAGGTGGGCTTGCCAGGTGGGCGCTAGGTAAGCCTCTGCTCCTCTTTTATTTTTCCTTTTCTATTTTTCTGTAAGTTTGTGGACTTTCTAAAAATACCTAGGCAACTCTAAAAATCACGAAACTGCTTATGGCCACTAACTGGAATATATCCAGCATGGAACATTTTAGTTTGGGATTATTTGAGCATTTAAAATAATTTATATAATTTAAATGCCCAAACTCAAATACTTATGATTTAATTCAAAAACCTTAGGATGACCTAGAAAATTGAGCACCACTTTTGGCAGAGGTTCTGAACCAAGACAAAAATGATGGACATTTTAGAAGGCATTTCAGGTTCATTGAAAAATAATTTTAGTAAACCCTAGTTGGTTTCAGAGGGGGCTGGGGGTTCTGTCATCCCCATTTCAAGTTTCTGTTGAGAAAAATAGACATGATGCAACACTCTAATGCATGAACTAGCTAGGGTGTGACAATCGCGCTGTGGGCGGCTCGCCGGCCCCAACCGGGCCTAGCCGCCTTGGCGCGGGCCGGTAGCGTGGCGCAGCCATCACCAACCTTTTCGGGGCCAATCGCCCTGTGTACGCCATGCCTGCGGAGAACATCCGTGCCGCCCAGGCGGCAGCAGATGAGCTAGACAACTTCGAAGGGGAAGAGCGCCGCCTGATGACGGAGCAAGTTCAGCAGCTCCTCGACGCGGCTGCCGCGTAGAATGAAGCCGGCTACCGCACGGAGGCACCACAACAACAAAACGACTTGCCTCCCCGCCGAGATCAAGGTGCGACGTCTCGGACGCCAACTGGCGGTGTACGCGGAAAGAAAGACAAGGATCCGGCTGTCAGCCACAGCCGGACTCGCATCACCATCGAGCGCGACCAAGACGGCCGCCCCAAAGCAGTAGAACGGCGGGACGACTATCTGCCTCCTCCTCCTCGCAAAGAAAGGCGAGTCTCCCCGCCACCTGTTGAGCATCCGACTCTCGGCGACCGCCTTGGCCGCCGAGAGGGAGTCGGAGAAAATGACGCCCGCCACCGGATCGACTGACTCCACCGATCCCTGGCGCTGGAAGAAGAAGACGAGTTGGGTCCTCCCTATTTCAGACCTAGCATCCGAGATGAGTCCTTTCCCAAAGGGTTCACGCTCCCCCGAGACACGCCCAAGTACACCGGCTCCGTGAAGCCGGAGGACTGGCTAGTTGACTACTCTACGGCCGTCAACATAGCAAAAGGCAACAAGCGTGTTGCCGTAAAGTACGTTCCACTCATGCTCCAGGGCACGGCCCAACATGGTTGAATAGCCTGAAGCCCCACAACATCAACAGCTGGGTCGACTTCACTGAAGCCTTCATCCGCAACTTCACGAGCATGTACAAGCGACCTCCCAAGCCTTGCCAACTTTCCTTATGCGTGCAAGGGCCCGATGAGTCAACTCGTGACTACCTCACGCGCTGGGCCGAGCTTCGGAACTCCTGCGAGGGCGTGCACGAGGTGCAGGCTATCGATTACTTCACTGCCGGGTGCAGAGAAGGCACCCTCCTCAAGCACAAGCTCTTCTGCGACGAGCCAGAGACCCTCAACGAGCTGCTGATCATAGCAGACAAATACGCCATGGCCGACTCCTCCATGAAGGCGGAGATTCAAGTTAGCACGACTGGCAAAGTCGCCCCTCAGGCTCCCAGAACTCCGGCTGGAGATGCTAGTCGGCGGCAACAACATAACGACCACAAGCGAAAATCCCCACAGCCGGCTTCCAGCAGCCTGCAAGTTGCGATAGTCGAAGACCAACAGCCGGAGGAGCAGCCTCCGGCCAACCGACAGAAAGGCGGCAAGTCCAACTGGTTGCCGGCCTTCTCCTACGAGCAGACCCTAGATGGCCCCTGCAAGTTCCACAGCGGCGCGAAGCCGTCGAACCACACCACCCGGAAATGCCACTGGCTCACCAGAATCGCCAAGGGAGACGGCCTCCTGCCTCCCCCGTTTGCTGGGCCGCCGCCTCCACCGCCGCCCCAGCAGCCGGCTGTCAGGCCAGTCGGCACAGTACAAGACGAGTACCCAGAAGATCATGGAGCCTAATTGGTGTTCACCAGTGTGGCTGACGATCGACGCAGCAGGCGGCTGCAGCAGCAAGACGTGAACGCAGTCGTGTCGAGCACTCCAGAGTTCATGCACTGGTCCGAGAGGCCTATCAGTTGGATCAGAGCTGATCACCCAGAGGTGATGCAGATGCCGAATCCTGGCTCCTACGCCCAGGTCTTAGGCGCCACACTCGCCACAGATAGGCGGGTCGCTCGTTTCTCGCGAGTGCTGATAGACGGAGGCAGCAGTATCGACATCCTGTACAAGGATACCATGGAGAAGTTAGGAATCAAGCAAAGACAGCTTCAGGGCAGTCGGACTGTGTTCCACGGCATTGTTCCTGGCCTTTCCTGCTCGCCAATCGGCAAGATCCTGATAGATATCCTCTTTGGGGACAAAGATTATTTCTGCCGAGAGCTAGTTTGGTTTGAAGTGGTGGACCTCGAAAGCCCGTACCATGCGTTGCTTGGCCGACCTGCTTTGGCCAAGTTCATGGCGGTCCCCCACTATGCCTACCTCAAGATGAAGATGCCGAGTTCCAAGGAGATTCTAACTGTAGCCGGCGACTACAGAAAGTCGTCCGCTTGCGCGGCCGAAAGCAGTCGGCTGGCCGAGTCCTTGGTGATCGCAGCTAAGAAGCGGCTTCTTGACCGGGTTGTGGCGATGGACGACAAGCAGCCCGAGATGTCGCCCGACCCCAAGGAGTCGGAAGCTGAAGGATCGTTCAAGCCGGCCAAAGAAACGAAGAAGATACCCTTGGACCCGGAGCACCCAGAGAGGTACGCTATCATAGGTGCAAACCTTGACAGCAAATAGGAAGGCGAGCTCGTCGATTTCCTCCGTGAGAATCGAGACATCTTTGCATGGTCCCCTAAAGACATGCCAGGTGTACCGACGGAATTCGCCGAGCACAAGTTACATGTCTGGTCTGACGTGAAGCCCGTCAGGCAGCCCTTACGCCTCCTGTCAGAAGAAAAGAGAAGCGTTGTTGGAGAAGAGATAGCCCGACTCCTGACAGCCGGCTTCATTATGGAAGTATTTTTCCCAGAGTGGTTGGCGAACCCGGTCCTGGTGCTGAAGAAGAACAAGCAATGGCGGATGTGTATCAACTACACAAGCCTCAATAAAGCCTGCCCCAAGGACCCATTCGCTCTACCAAGAATTGATCAGGTGATAGACTCCACAGCCGGATGCGAGCTGTTGAGTTTCTTAGATGCATATTCTGGATATCACCAGATCAAGCTGAACCCGACTGACAGACTAAAGACCGCCTTCATCACGCCGTTTGGAGCCTTCTGCTACCTTACCGTGACGTTTGGCTTGAGGAATGCCGGCGCCACCTTTCAGCGTTGCGTGCAGAAGTGCCTCCTCAAGCAACTCGGCAGAAACACCCACGTCTACGTGGATGATGTGGTGGTGAAGATGGAAAAGCGTGGAACATTACTGGAAGACCTCAAGGAAACCTTTGAGAACCTGTGCCGATTCCAGATCAAGCTCAACCCTGAGAAATGTGTCTTCGGAGTACCAGCCGGCCAACTCCTTGGCTTCCTGGTCTCTGAACGCGGCATAGAGTGCAATCCTGTAAAGATCAAGGCCATCGAGAGGATGGAGGTACCCAGACGACTGCTAGATGTGCAAAAGTTCACTGGCTGCTTGGCGTCCATCAGCCGTTTCATCAGTCGGCTGGGCGAGAAGGCTCTCCCTTTATACCAGCTCATGAAGAAGACGACCTTTTTTGAGTGGAACCCCAAGGCGGACGAAGCTTTTCTCCAGTTGAAGAAAATGTTGACTACTTCCCCTGTGCTGGCGGCTCCAACCCCTAAAGAGCCCATGCTCCTATACATTGCCGCCACCAGCCGGGTAGTCAGCACAGTTATTGTAGTTGAGCGCAAGGAGGAAGGCAAGGCGCTACCTGTCCAGAGGCCGGTATATTACCTGAGCGAAGTACTGTCAGCCTCCAAGCAGAACTACCCCCACTACCAGAAGATGTGCTACGGCGTGCGCTTTGCCACCAAGAAATTGAAGCCTTACTTCCAGGAGCATCCAATCACTGTGGTTTGCACAGCACCACTAGCCGAGATCATCGGAAGCCGAGATGCTTCTGGCCGAGTGGCCAAATGGGCCATCGACTTGGCTCCCTACACCATCTACTACCAGCCCCGCACCGCCATCAAGTCGCAAGCACTGACCGACTTCCTCGTCGACTGAGCCAAGACCCAGTACCTGCCGCCAGCGCCCGACTCCACCCATTGGCGGATGCATTTCTATGGCTCCAAGATGCGCACCGGCTTGGGAGCCGGCGTTGTCCTCACTTCCCCCAAGGGCGACAAGCTCAGATATGCGCTGCAGATCCACTTCGCCACCTCCAACAACGTCGCTGAGTACGAGGCACTCATTCACGGGCTCCGGCTTGCCAAATAACTTAGCATTCGCCGGATCCTGTGTTATGGCGACTCCGACTTAGTGGTCCAGCAGTCATCTAGCGATTGGGACGCCAAGGATGCAAACATGGCGAGCTACCGCTTCCTTGTGCAGCAACTCAGCGGATATTTCGATGGTGCGAATTCCTCCATGTGCCATGGAATGACAACGACCAAGCAGACGCCCTGACACGAATCGGCTCCACCCGCCAAGCAATACCATCTGGTGGCGCCCTTCGGCGCCTCCTCAAGCCGTCTATCAAGCCTTCACCGGAATCAGACTCCATTTTCGTGCCGGCTCCCCCCGAAGAAGTCGGATCCGACTCAAGAGCCCCAGCAGACGGCACGAAAATTCTTACAGACAGCTCCAAGCACGCCGTAGTCGAAGCCGGCCCGGGGACTTCAGAACCCGGCCTGGGGACTGCGGCGACCAGTCCAAAGACTCCAGAACTCGGCCCGGGGACTGCGCCAGTCGGCCCAGGGACTTCGTCAATCCAGCAAGCGGCCGCGGACTCCAACCCGCCGCCTCCCAGCCCAGCCGCCCTTGTCCAAGTCACAGTACTGGCAGTTGAAGAAATAGCAGCACCCTCATGGGCCCAGCCCATCCTCAAGTTCCTAGTGAGCAAAGAGCTGCCAATTGATGAAATCTTGGCTCAGCAAGTACAACGCCGAGCAGCAGCTTACACCATAGTCAATAGAGAGCTGGTCAGGCGCAGCGTCACTGGTGTCTACCAGCGTTGCGTCGAGCCAGAGCAAGGCCAAACAATTCTCAGAGACATCCATGAAGGCGAGTGCGGCCACCATGCGGCTTCAAGAGCACTCGTCGCCAAAGCCTTTCGACACGGTTTCTTCTGGCCAACTGCCCTAGAAGAAGCCAAAGAATTAGTCCAAACGTGCAAAGGGTGCCAGATGTTCCGCTCCAAGCCACATCAGCCGGCTTCCGCACTCAATACTATCTCCATCGCCTGGCCCTTTGCGGTTTGGGGCCTGGACATGGTGGGACCATTCAAAACAGCACAAGGCGGCCTAACTCACTTACTTGCCGCGGTGGACAAGTTCACCAAGTGGATAGAAGTAAAGCCCATCAAGAACTTGAATGGTCCGACTGTAGTGACTTTCATCGCCGACATCACGACTCGATACGACATACCGCACAGCATCATCACCGACAATGGCACAAATTTTGCCAAAGGTGCCTTGGCCCGTTTCTGCGCGACTCAGGGCATCCGACTGGACTTAGCGTCCGTTGCCCATCCGCAGTCAAACGGCCAGGTAGAGCGAGCAAACGGCCGCATCCTGTCTGGCATCAAGCCTTGACTGGTCGAACCACTGGAGCGTTCGACCGGCTGTTGGCTTGATGAGTTGCCAGCTGTCCTCTGGAGTCTGCACACGACTCCAAACAAGTCAACCGGCTTCACACCTTTCTTCCTCGTCTACGGTGCTGAAGCCGTCATTCTGACGGACATAGAGTTCGACTCCCCGCGAGTCACCATGTACACCGAGGAAGAAGTAGAAGAAGCATGTCAAGACGGCGTCGATCTGCTGGAAGAGGGCCGGCTGTTGGCACTCAGCCGGTCTAGCATCTACCAGCAGAGCCTGCGCCGATACTACAACAGGAAGGTCAGGCTGAGATCTTTCCTAGAGGGCGACCTTGTGCTCCGGTTGATCTAACGAACAGCCGGCCAGCACAAGCTATCGACGCCTTGGGAAGGCCCCTTCATTATCAGCAAAGTGCTGGGAAACGACTCTACTACCTGATCGATGATCAGAAGCCCCGAGCACGCAAGAGGGACGACTCCGGCAAAGAGACAGAGCGCTCGTGGAATGCAAATCTTCTCCGAAGATTTTACAGTTGATGCAGTATGTATCACACTACCCCCTGTATTTAAGTACCAAGACTTCGGGTCGCACGAAACGAGCTCGGGGACTGCCCTTTTTGTTATCTGTATGATAAGAATTATGCCTTCGAGTATACTACTCTTTGTTATGCCGCTTGGCACCGGGCTCGACTAGTCGGCCCGGGGACTCGCCGCCTTGCGCTATGAAATGCTTCCTGCAGTCGGACAAGTAGCGCGTGGCGCCTAAGCCGTCTCTTGTCAGAAGCCGCAGCTCGCAGAGCGACTGTTTGGTGGACAGGAGTAAGGAAGAATGGGCATCCGCACGAAAAATGGCTAAGGACTCAAAGCATAAACATAGCTTAAGTCGGCTTCCTGCCTCTCTTAGCAAAGCCGACTCTTGCCGCTTTCTATCCAACTTGTTAAGAAGACTCTAAAAAATGGCCAAGTTCTTGCCTTCCCAAAAGTAGCCAAGCGTTTGATCCAGTGGCAGCCGCAGAACGGTTGTCCGACAGGCAAAACGGCAACTAAGGGAAGGCGGCAAAGGAAAAAAGCCAAAGGTGCAATGAGCAAGGAAAGATAGAACTCAGATAAATATTTACATAGCATAGGCCCTTGGCCGAATCTTCAAGCAGGAGTTCAAAATACACCCCGAGGGTGGAATTGTTCGAATTAACAAGTTCTTCAAAGACCACTAAAGCAGATAAAATGAAGGCAAGACGGCAGCCTAGGAAGCGGCAGACGGGTTCGGAGGGTCAGAAGAGACGGTGGTGTCAGGCGTCGGGGTGGTCGGCCAGACAGTCTCGGCTTGATCGTCTCCGGCGACGGCTGGCTCGGTCAGGCGCGGCTCGTTGCTGGAGGCACGGTCGAGCTGAGGCTGGTCGCCCGCTCCGCCTTCTGGCGCCTCCGTTCTCTGCCTCGCCTTCCTCCTCAGCGCTGGAATCGATCACCTCCGCCGAGTCCTCATCGTAGTCCGGGTTCATCCCGAACCACTCCGGCGGTGCCTCCCCGCCGTCTTCAGCCCGATCAGGGACGAAGACGCTGGTGTCTACGTAGTCGGCGATCGCTGCTGCACGCGCAACGAGGGCGTCTTCCACAGCCATCAGCTCCGCCTGGGCCTCTAACCGGAATGCGGCCAGCCGGTCCAGGTCCAGCCCTGGATACCACGCCTTGACGAATTCCATGGCCTGGCGTGCTCCAGCCCGGACCGAGGAACCCTTCCAAGCCTCAAGACGACCAGCCGCAACCTCCAGCCAGTCGGCAGTCCGACTGGGAGTACGCAGAACCGGCACGTCTGGCCACAGGGTAGCAACTGCCTGGGCGCCGGCACCCTGAAGCCGGCGCATCATCCAGTGGGCCAGCCGAAGACGGGCCTCGATGCTCAGAAGCTGCTCATCGAGGGTCCGGGGGGCGTTGGCGGCGATCTCCTCACCATTCGCCCTCCGCGCCTCGTGATCAGCCTCGATGGCCTGTGTGACCGCCTGCGAGTGGCCAGGGAAGAAGTTTGCCCAGACGGAAAAGAAGCAAGTCAAAAAATCAGAAGTCAGCCCGACCCATAGTCGGAGGCTCCAAAGAAAGAAAGGAAGAACAGAAACTCACCATCGACGATGTCCTCAATCTCATGGAAGCCGGAGGTCAGCTGTGCCTCCTTGTCGGTCCAGGAGGAGCGCTCGCTTTCGAACTCGGCCAGGAGAGCAGTCTCTCTCTTCTCGGCCTCGTCCTGCGCCTTCTTGAGCAGCTCCCTCTGCTCAGCCAGTTGCGCAGCCAGCAGGTCGCGCTCCGCGACAAGCTTGCTGCACTCATCCCCCTTGACGCGCAAGGCGGTATTAGCTTCGCTCAGCTGCTGCTGAAGAGTGGCGTTGGCCTCTGAAGAATGAAAAGGAAAAGACGTCAAGTTGTCAACAAAGAAGGTCGCCGGGAAGATCCGGCCCGACTACTCAGCAGTCGGCCCGAATCTCGGGGACTACAGCCCGCGGGTGCGCCAGCGCGCCCCCGCGAAGAAGGAGGACTCACTCCGGCTCTCCGACAAGTCAGCAGTCCGCCTGCCCAACTCCTCGACATTGTGGTTGAAGGCAGTGGCGCGGAGGTTGTGATACTCCTGAAATAAGAATTTTAGACAAATGTAAATATTTGGAACTCACTAGATGGAGTTCCGAGCCGCCTGCTCAGCAGTCGGCCCGAAACTCGGGGACTACACCCAGTGGGTGCGCTGGCGCGCCCCCACAAAGAAGAACAAGGAAAAACAAAGTCAAAATAAAGCATACCCGAACGGTTGTTCGCGACGCCAGATGCGCCTTGGTGCAGTTCTGGATGGCGTCGCCCTCGGCTCGCAGCTTCGCCTGAACATCCAGAAGCGCCTGGTTCAACGGGCCTGTGCCGCCTCCTCGCACCCACCCAACGGGCGCGGCACTCGTTGCCTCAGTGTATGGGATGGCTGAGCTGGCGGCACCGGTCTCCAACGGGCACGGCGCCGAAGTCGCCTTCTCGAGGCGGCGGCGCGCTAGCGAGGGGACTTGAAGGAGCAGCCTCACCTCGGACTCATCCGCAGTCGATGGCACCGGCAGGCCCGCCGGCTGTTTACCTCGCGCGCTCCCAGACGGCGGCGGAGGGGCGGCGGCGGCACGGCCGTGTCCGACATGGAGGTCTCGCTGCTTTCCTTCTCCATGATGGGGTGCTCGCCGCCGGCTTCCCTAGTCTGTCCCGTGAACTCCGGGGGCGGCTGCGCGGAGTTCAGCGGGATGACAAGCAACGCCGATTGGCGGTGCGCGGCCTCCTCAGCTCGCCGCCTGGCCGCGACGGCGGATTCGGCCTCATCTAGCTTCCTCTGGGCGGAAGCCTCCGCCTTCTCTGTTGGAAATATGCCCTAGAGGCAATAATAAAAGCATTATTATTATATTTCGTTGTTCATGATAATAGTCTTTTATTCATGCTATAATTGTATTATCCGGAAATCGTAATACACGTGTGAATACATAGACCATAGCATGTCCCTGGTGAGCCTCTAGTTGACTAGCTCGTTGGTCAACAGATAGTCATGGTTTCCTGACTATGGACATTAGATGTCATTGACAACGGGATCACATCATTAGGACAATGATGTGATGGACAAGACCCAATCTTAAGCATAGCACAAGATCGTGTAGTTTGTTTTGCTAGAGCTTTTTCAATGTCAAGTATCTCTTCCTTAGACCATGAGATCATGTAATTCCCGGATACCGTAAGAGTGCTTTGGGTGTACCAAACGTTACAAAGTAACTGGGTGACTATAAAGGTGCACTACAGGTATCTCCGAAAGTGTCTGTTGGGTTGACACGGATCGAGACTGGGATTTGTCACTCCGTATGACGGAGAGGTATCTCTGGACCCACTCGGTAATGCATCATCATAATGAGCTCAAAGTGACCAAGTGTTTGGTCACGGGATCATGCATTACGGTACGAGTAAAGTGACTTGCCGGTAACAAGACTGAACGAGGTATTGGGATACCGACGATCGAGTCTTGGGCATGTAATGTACCGATTGACAAAGGGAATTGTATACGGGCTTTGATCGAATCCTCGACATCGTGGTTCATCCGATGACATCATCGAGGAGCATGTGGGAGCCAACATGGGTATCCAGATCCCACTGTTGGTTATTGCTCGAGAGCCGTCTCGGTCATGTCTACGTGTCTCCCGAACCCGTAGGGTCTACACACTTAAGGTTCGGTGACGCTAGGGTTGTATGAATATGAGTATGCAGCATACCGAATGTTGTTCGGAGTCCCGTATGAGATCCCGGACATCACGAGGAGTTCCGGAATGGTCCGGAGGTAAAGATTTATATATAGGAAGTCTTATTTTGGTCACCGGAAAAGTTTGGCACTTTATCGGTATTGTACCGGGAGTGCCGAAAGGGGTCCGGGGGTCCACCGGGGGGGGTCCACCTGCCCCGGGGGGGCACATGGGCTGTAGGGGGTGCGCCTTGGCCTATGTGGGCCAAGGGTACCAGCCCCAACAGGCCCATGCGCCAAGAAGACTTGGAGAGGGGAGAGTCCTAAGGGGGGAAGGCACCTCCGAGGTGCCTTGGGGAGGATGGACTCCTCCCCCCCTCTTGGCCGCACCCCTTCCTTGGAGGAAGGGGCAAGGCTGCGCCCCCCTCTCCCTTGCCCCTATATAAAGGGAGGGGAGGGAGGGGCAGCCGGACCCATAAGCCCTGGCGCCTCCCTCCTCCCTGCAACACCTCCTCCTCCTCCCGTAGTTGCTTAGCGAAGCTCTGCCGGAGTTCTGCTGCATCCACCACCATGCCGTCGTGCTGCTGGATCTTCATCAACCTCTCCTTCCCCCTTGCTGGATCAAGAAGGAGGATACGTCATCCGCTCCGTACGTGTGTTGAACGCGGAGGTGCTGTCCGTTCGGCACTAGGTCATCGGTGATCTGAATCACGACGAGTACGACTCCATCAACCCCGTTCCATTGAACACTTCCGCACGCGATCTACAAGTGGTATGTAGATGCAATCACTCTCCCATGACTCGTTGCTAGATGAACTCATAGATGGATCTTGGTGAAACCGTAGGAAAATTTTTAATTTTCTACAATGTTCCCCAACAGTGGCATCATGAGCTAGGTCTATGCGTAGTTCTCTATTGTACGAGTAGAACACAATTTTGTTGTGGGCGTAGATCTTGTCAACTTGCTTGCCGCTACTAGTCTTATCTTGCTTCAGTGGTATTGTGGGATGAAGCGGCCCGGACCAACCTTACACGTACGCTTACGTGAGACCGGTTCCACCGACTAACATGCACTAGTTGCATAAGGTGGCTGGCGGGTGTCTGTCTCTCCCACTTTACTTGGAGCGGATTCGATGAAAAGGGTCCTTATGAAGGGTAAATAGAAGTTGACAAAATCACGTTGTGGTTATTCGTAGGTAAGAAAACGTTCTTGCTAGAACCCAATTGCAGCCACGTAAAAGATGCAACAACAATTAGAGGACGTCTAACTTGTTTTTGCAGCAATTGTCATGTGATGTGATATGGCCAGAAGTTGTGATGAATGATGAATGATATATTGTGATGTATGAGATCATGTTCTTGTAATAGGAATCACGACTTGCATATCGAGAGTATGACAACCG
Source organism: Triticum dicoccoides (assembly GCF_002162155.2). Classification (NCBI taxonomy): domain Eukaryota; kingdom Viridiplantae; phylum Streptophyta; class Magnoliopsida; order Poales; family Poaceae; genus Triticum; species Triticum dicoccoides. The sequence continues at coordinate 749,985,740 of NC_041393.1, read as the reverse complement.
GCAGGAGCCATAGGAGTTGTCTTTATTGTTGTATGACCTGCGTGTCATTAAAGAACGCCATGTAAACTACTTTACTTTATTACTAAACGCGTTAGTCATAGAAGTAGAAGTAGTCATTGGCGTGACAACTTCATGAAGACACGATGATGGAGATCATGATGATGGAGATCATGGTGTCATGCCGGTGACAAGATGATCATAGAGCCCCGAAGATGAAGATCAAAGGAGCTATATGATATTGGCCATATCATGTCACTACTTTATATAATTGCATGTGATGTTTATTATGTTTATGCATCTTGTTTACTTAGAACGACAGTAGTAAATAAGATGATCCCTTACAAAAATTTCAAGAAGTGTTCTCCCCTAACTGTGCACCGTTGCTAAAGTTCGTCGTTTCGAAGCACCACGTGATGATCGGGTGTGATAGATCCTTACGTTCACATACAACGGGTGTAAGACAGTTTTACACATGCAAAACACTTAGGGTTAACTTGACGAGCCTAGCATGTACAGACATGGCCTCGGAACACGAAGACCGAAAGGTCGAACACGAGTCGTATGGAAGATACGATCAACATGAGAATGTTCACCGACGATGACTAGTCCGTCTCACGTGATGATCGGACACGGCCTAGTCGACTCGGATCGTGTAACACTTAGATGACTAAGGGGATGTCAAATCTGAGTAGGAGTTCATTAAATAATTTGATTAGATGAACTTAATTATCATGAACTTAGTCTAAAATCTTTGCAAAATATGTCTTGTAGATCAAATGGCCAACGCTCATGTCAACATGAACTTCAACGCATTCCTAGAGAAAACCAAGCTGAAAGATGATGGCAGCAACTATACGGACTGGGTCCGGAACCTGAGGATCATCCTCATAGCTGCCAAGAAACAATATGTCCTAGAAGCACCGTTAGGTGACCCACCTGCTCTCCCAGCACTGCAAGACGATTTGAACGTTTGGCAGACACGTGCTGATGATTACTCCCTCGTTCAGTGCGGCATGCTTTACAGCTTAGAACCGGGGCTCCAAAAGCGTTTTGAGCATCACGGAGCATATGAGATGTTCGAGGAGCTGAAACTAGTTTTCCAAGCTCACGCCCGGGTCGAGAGATATGACATCTCTGACAAGTTCTATAGTTGTAAGATGGAGGAAAATAGTTTTGTCAGTGAGCACATACTCAAGATGTCTGGGTTGCACAACCGTATGACCCAGCTGAATATTAACCTCCCTGATGAGGCGGTCATTGACAGAATCCTTCAGTCGCTCCCACCAAGCTACAAGAGCTTTGTGATGAACTATAATATGCAGGGGATGGTGAAGACCATTCCTGAAGTATTTTCAATGCTGAAGTCGGCAGAGGTTGAAATCAAGAAAGAACATCAAGTGTTGATGGTCAATAAGACCACTAAGTTCAAGAAGGGCAAGGGTAAGAAGAACTTCAAGAAGGACGGCAAGGAGGTTGCCGCGCCCGGTAAGCCAGTTGCCGGGAAGAAGTCAAAGAATGGACCCAAGCCTGAGACTGAGTGCTTTTATTGCAAGGGGAAGGGTCACTGGAAGCGGAACTGCCCCAAATACTAAGCGGATAAGAAGGCCGGCAACACTAAAGGTATATTTGATATACATGTAATTGATGTGTACCTTACCAGTACTCGTAGTAACTCCTAGGTATTTGATACCGGTGCCGCTGCTCATATTTGTAACTCACAGCAGGAGCTGCGGAATAAGCGGAGACTGGCGAAGGACGAGGTGACGATGCGCGTCGGGAATGGTTCCAGGGTCGATGTGATCGCCGTCGGCACGCTACCTCTACATTTACCTACGGGATTAGTTTTGAACCTCAACAATTGTTATTTATTGCCAAGTTTGAGCATGAACATTGTATCTGGATCTCATTTAATACGAGATGGCTACTCATTTAAATCCGAGAATAATGGTTGTTCTATTTATATGAGAGATATGTTTTATGGTCATGCCCCGATGGTCAATGGTTTATTCTTAATGAATCTCGAATGTAGTGTTACACATATTCATAGCATGAATACCAAAAAATGTAAAGTTGATAACGATAGTCCCACATACTTGTGGCACTGCCCCTTGGTCACATTGGTGTCAAGCGCATGAAGAAGCTCCATGCTGATGGACTTTTAGAGTCTCTCGATTATGAATCATTTGACACATGCGAACCATGCCTCATGGGCAAAATGACCAAGACTCCGTTCTCCGGAACAATGGAGCGAGCAACCAACTTGTTGGAAATCATACATACCGATGTGTGCGGTCCAATGAGTGTTGAGGCTCGCGGAGGATATCGTTATGTTCTCACTCTCACAGATGACTTGAGTAGATATGGGTATGTCTACTTGATGAAACACAAGTCTGAGACCTTTGAAAAGTTCAAGGAATTTCAGAATGAAGTAGAGAATCAACGTGACCGAAAGATAAAATTCTTACGATCGGATCGTGGAGGAGAATATTTAAGTCACGAATTTGGTACACACTTAAGGAAATGTGGAATCATTTCACAACTCACGTCGCCTGGAACACCTCAGCGAAACGGTGTGTTCGAACGTCGTAATCGCACTCTATTAGATATGGTGCGATCTATGATGTCTCTTACCGATTTACCGCTATCATTTTGGGGATACGCTCTAGAGACAGCTACATTCACTTTAAATAGGGCACCGTCAAAATCCGTTGAGACGACACCGTATAAATTATGGTTTGGGAAGAAACCTAAGATGTCGTTTCTAAAAGTTTGGGGATGCGATGCTTATGTCAAGAAACTTCAACCTGAAAAGCTCGAACCCAAGTCGGAAAAATGCGTCTTCATAGGATACCCCAAGGAAACCATTGGGTATACCTTCTACTTAAGATCCGAGGGCAAGATCTTTGTTGCCAAGAACGGATCCTTTCTGGAAAAGGAGTTTCTCTCGAAAGAAGTAAGTGGGAGGAAAGTAGAACTCGATGAAGTACTACCTCTTGAACAGGATGGTAGTGCAGCTTAGGAAAATGTTCCTGTGATGCCTACACCAACTGAAGAGGAAAATAATGATGATGATCAAGGTACTTCGGATCAAGTTGCTACTGAACTTCGTAGGTCCACAAGGACACGTTCCGCACCAGAGTGGTACGGCAACCCTGTCCTGGAAATCATGTTGTTAGACAACGGTGAACCTTCGAACTATGAAGAAGCGATGGCGGGCCTAGATTCCAACAAATGGCTAGAAGCCATGAAGTCCAAGATAGAATCCATGTATGAAAACAAAGTATGGACTTTGACTGACTTGCCCGATGATTGGCGAGCGATAGAAAACAAATGGATCTTTAAGAAGAAGACGGACGCGGATGGTAATATTACCATCTATAAAGCTCGACTTGTCGCTAAGGGTTATCGGCAAGTTCAAGGGATTGACTACGATGAGACTTTCTCTCCCGTAGCGAAGCTTAAGTCCGTCTGAATCATGTTAGCAATTGTCGCATACTATGATTATGAGATATGGCAGATGGACGTCAAAACGGCATTCCTTAACGGGTATCTTAAGGAAGAGCTGTATATGATGCAGCCGGAGGGTTTTGTCGATCCTAACAATGCTAACAAAGTATGCAAGCTCCAGCGATCCATTTATGGGCTGGTGCAAGCATCTCGAAGTTGGAACATTCGCTTTGATGAAATGATCAAAGCGTTTGGGTTTATGCAGACTTATGGAGAAGCCTGCGTTTACAAGAAAGTGAGTGGGAGCTCTGTAGCATTTCTCATATTATATGGAGATGACATACTTTTGATGGAATGATATAGAATTCTTGGACAACATTAAGGCCTACTTGAATAAGTGTTTTTCAATGAAGGACCTTGGAGAAGCTGCTTATATATTAGGCATCAAGATCTATAGAGATAGATCGAGACGCCTCATAGGTCTTTCACAAAGCACATACCTTGATAAGATTTTGAAGAAGTTCAAAATGGATCAGTCCAAGAAGGGGTTCTTGCCTGTATTGCAAGGTGTGAGATTGAGCTCGGCTCAATGCCCGACCACGGCAAAAGATAAAGAAGAGATGAGCGTCATCCCCTATGCATCAGCCATAGGATCTATTATGTATGCCATGCTGTGTACCAGACCTGATGTAAACCTTGCCGTAAGTTTGGTAGGAAGATACCAAAGTAATCCCGGCAAGGAACACTGGACACCGGTCAAGAATATCCTAAAGTACCTGAAAAGGACGAAGGACATGTTTCTCGTTTATGGAGGTGACGAAGAGCTCGTCGTAAAGGGTTACGTCGATGCTAGCTTCGACACAGATCTAGATGACTCTAAGTCACAAACCGGATACGTGTATATGTTGAATGGTGGAGCAGTAAGCTGGTGCAGCTGCAAGCAGAGCGTCGTGGCGGGATCTACATGTGAAGCGGAGTCATGGCAGCCTCGGAGGCAGCACATGAAGCAATTTGGGTGAAGGAGTTCATCACCGACCTAGGAGTCATACCCAATGCGTCGGGGCTGATCAAACTCTTCTGTGACAACACTGGAGCTATTGCCCTTGCCAAGGAGCCCAGGTTTCACAAGAAGACCAGGCACATCAAGCGTCGTTTCAACTCCATCCGTGAAAATGTTCAAGATGGAGACATAGATATTTGCAAAGTACATACGGATCTGAATGTCGCAGATCCGTTGACTAAACCTCTCTCGCGAGCAAAACATGATCAGCACCAGAACTCTATGGGTGTTCGATTCATCACAATGTAACTAGATTATTGACTCTAGTGCAAGTGGGAGACTATTGGAAATATGCCCTAGAGGCAATAATAAAAGCATTATTATTATATTTCCTTGTTCATGATAATTGTCTTTTCTTCATGCTATAATTGTATTATCCGGAAATCGTAATACACGTGTGAATACATAGACCATAGCATGTCCCTAGTGAGCCTCTAGTTGACTAGCTCGTTGGTCAACAGATAGTCATGGTTTCCTGACTATGGACATTAGATGTCATTGACAACGGGATCACATCATTAGGAGAATGATGTGATGGACAAGACCCAATCTTAAGCATAGCACAAGATCGTGTAGTTCGTTTTGCTAGAGCTTTTTCAATGCCAAGTATCTCTTCCTTAGACCATGAGATCGTGTAACTCCCGGATACCGTAAGAGTGCTTTGGGTGTACCAAACGTCACAAGGTAACTGGGTGACTATAAAGGTGCACTACAGGTATCTCCGAAAGTGTCTGTTGGGTTGACACGGATCGAGACTGGGATTTGTCACTCCGTATGACGGAGAGGTATCTCTGGGCCCACTCAGTAATGCATCATCATAATGAGCTCAAAGTGACCAAGTGTTTGGTCATGGGATCATGCATTACGGTACGAGTAAAGTGACTTGCCGGTAACAAGACTGAACGAGGTATTGGGATACCGACGATCGAGTCTTGGGCATGTAACGTACCGATTGACAAAGGGAATTGTATACGGGGTTTGATCGAATCCTCGACATCGTGGTTCATCCGATGACATCATCGAGGAGCATGTGGGAGCCAACATGGGTATCCAGATCCTTCTGTTGGTTATTGCCCGAGAGCCGTCTCGGTCATGTCTACGTGTCTCCCGAACCCGTAGGGTCTACACACTTAAGGTTCGGTGACACTAGGGTTGTATGAATATGAGTATGCAGCATACCGAATGTTGTTCTGAGTCCCGGATGAGATCTCGGACATCACGAGGAGTTCCGGAATGGTCCGGAGGTAAAGATTTATATATAGGAAGTCTTATTTTGGTCGCCGGAAAAGTTTCGCACTTTATCGGTATTTTACCGGGAGTGCCGAAAGGGGTCCGGGGGTCCACCGGGGGGGTCCACCTGCCTCGGGGGGGCACATGGGCTGTAGGCGGTGCGCCTTGGCCTATGTGGGCCAAGGGCACCAGCCCCAACAGGCCCATGCGCCAAGAAGACTTGGAGAGGGGAGAGTCCTAAGGGGGGAAGGCACCTCCGAGGTGCCTTGGGGAGGATGGACTCCTCCCCCCCTCTTGGCCGCACCCCTTCCTTGGAGGAAGGGGCAAGGCTGCGCCCCCCTCTCCCTTGCCCCTATATAAAGGGAGGGGAGGGAGGGGCAGCCGGACCCATAAGCCCTGGCGCCTCCCTCCTCCCTGCAACACCTCCTCCTCCTCCCGTAGTTGCTTAGCGAAGCTCTGCCGGAGTTCTGCTGCATCCACCACCACGCCGTCGTGCTGCTGGATCTTCATCAACCTCTCCTTCCCCCTTGCTGGATCAAGAAGGAGGAGACGTCATCCGCTCCGTACGTGTGTTGAACGCGGAGGTGCTGTCCGTTCGGCACTAGGTCATCGGTGATCTGAATCACGGCGAGTACGACTCCATCAACCCCGTTCCATTGAACGCTTCCGCACGCGATCTACAAGTGGTATGTAGATGCAATCACTATCCCATGACTCGTTGCTAGATGAACTCATAGATGGATCTTGGTGAAACCGTAGGAAAAATTTTAATTTTCTACAACGTTCCCCAGCATTCTCGGCCTCCGCCTTCTCCAGGCGGGCGGCTTCATCCTCGTCGCGCTTCTCCCGCACATTCCGCTCCATCGCCTCCCGGAGGTCGGCGCCGGGGTCAATCCGCCGAGTAGTGGCGGACGTCTCTGCCGACCCCATGACGGAGGCGGCGGCGACCCTCTCAAAAGTAAGGGGAGCCCTGAAGCGAGGAAGGCATGTAAAAGATTTGGACAAAACTCACTAGTAGAAAAACAAGACAAAGGCGGTGGCACTTACGCGGAGACTAGTGGCAGCTTCTTCACTTCCTTACGGAAGCGGTTGGCCTTCGCGATCGCCTCTTCCCATTTGGTCGCAGCGGCCGCCCCCTTGAACTTCTTCGACTGGCCGCCAAGCAGGCTCGGCCCGGCCCGGCGCCTTTTCACGCCGCCTTGACCATCCAAACCGGTGGAGGAACTCGCGCCCGGCTGGCCAACCCTTGGTTGGCGGCACGGGACGACTCCCCCCTCAGCGTCGTCATCAGGCCAGTCGGCAAAGGTGGCCGACGGCCTAAAGCCTCCTCCTCCTCCGCCGCCTCCTTCGGCGTCGGCCTCCATCGCCGCCGCCCCCAAGTTAGGGTCGTCGACGTCACTCTCCGCCTGGTCGGAGATGAACTGAAGGGCCGGGCCCGTGGTGCCGGCTGAGGGCTGGATGAGGGGGTTCTGACTCGAGAAAAACCAAAAGATCAGAAGTCAGATTCGGCTACAAAAGAAGACAGAAGAAAAAGAGAGATAACTTACCGCAGGCGGGGGGTTGGCGCGTGAGTACGGCTCCTTGCCGAACCGCCAATCCGCCTCGAGACCGCAGTTCGTGATGTAATACACCGTGTCCGCCACCTCCCCGTGGGGCATGTCTTTGAAGCACATCCGACTCGGGTCTCCTTGGCCGCTCATCTGACAGATCAGATGAGGTCGGCCTTGGAGCGGGAGGACTCGGCGCGCCACGAAGGCGGCCAGCAGGTCGGCCCCGGTCAGACCCTTCGACTGCGTCAGCACTCGGAGTCGCGCGACGGCGGCGGCTCCGGCGGGAGTCAGCATCTTGACTCGGTGGGAACAGCTGGGGAGCCTCCCAGCCGGGGCGCCGGCTTCATAAGGCGGCAGATTGACCCAGTCGCCATTTAGGGCGACGTTCTTCACGTAGAAATACGACCGTTGCCACATCTTCACCGACTTAATCAGCGGAATGGTGGGGAATGGGTTGTCGACCGTCGATCTCCGCATCGCGATGAAGGCACCACACTGGGCCGGCACGCCGGCGACGTGCACGCCGAGCTTGGACTGGAAGAATTCCCCCACAGCTCGATGGTGGGGAGAACACCGAGGAAGCCTTTGCACAGGGTGGTGAAGGCAGCCAACAACACCACCTGTTCGGAGTGAGGTGGTGCGGCTGGAGCCCGTGGAACTCCAAGAAGGAGCAGAAGAAACCGCTTTCCGGTAGCCCCAGGCTGCGCATTATGTGCGAGTGGAATACGACCCGCTCGCCCTCCTCCGGCGCCGGCGATATTTCCCTCTCCGGCGCGGCGCGGGCTCGCACTAGGTCCACGTCGGGGAGGCGGCGCGTCTTGCGAAGAAACTCGATGTCCTCGTGGTCCACCTCGGAGCCGTCCCATACGCCGGAACGCACGGCGAGAGGTGCGACGGCGGAGGAAGAGCTCATCGTCGCGAGCGTGGCGTGGTCCGGCGCGGCGGCGGTGACGAGAAGCAAGGAGAAGTAAGAGGAAGCAAGGGGAGTGGGGGGGATGGGCGCGCGTGCTTCGCTGCCCCCTTCCTCCCACCTACTTATAGGCTCGTGGGCTGAGAAGCCGATGGGGCGGGCGTGGGAACCCAGGACCCCACGCCCCCCACGATTTACCACACGAAGGAACTGCGCAGTTACGACGTGGGCATACCAACCGTCCGCACGGCCGCAACGGATCCGTTCGGATGCCAAGGCACGGTAGTGGCGGGCCCCGCCTGAGGTCCTGTCACGTCACGCGCGTGGGTGGGCAGACTGGCCCTGCCACGTGGTGCCACGCGACGGATCCACAACGGGCGGCTGCCCGGAAGCTTATTAGGCACGCTGCCTGGACTCCGCTGCGACCTCCAAAGCCCTTTAAGGGGGCAAGACGGCTTTCTGCAAGTCCGACTCCCACTAGTCGGCCTAGAGGAAGACGGCGGGCGAGGTCGAGATTCCACCCCCAGAAAGATGAAACTGTTGAGGCTCCTCGACGCGTCTCCCTCGGCGCCTCACCAGCTTCGGGGACTACTGTCGGAGTAATGGGCCACGGGTAGGCTAACCCGAGCCCCCGAACCTTTCAAGACATCGGGGCGGACTGCGCCCCTCAAAAACCCACGATAAGGAGCTACCTTCGAGAAGTCGGCGACAAGGCCACTGACTGCCCCCCGCGGCCGAATCCCAGGGACGACTTCCAGATAAGCCGACTCTTAGCCGACGACTTCCAGAGAGGCCGGCTATGGGGAGTCGGCCCGCGACTCCAATCACCTCCTGCCTTCGGCACGATGGGCGGGGCAGGGTACGGTCACTTCATGGCCATCTCCACCTCGCTTACGAAGGGCTGGCATGGCTACAGTGCACCGTATTGCTGGAGATCTCCATCGTGGCGCGGCACTGTTGCCATGACTGCCCTGACCTCAGCCCAGTGGGCGGCGCATTGTGCCCACGATGGCCTACTTGTACGGCCCAGAGACGGCGGGACCTACCCGCCAGCGAGGGTACAGAAGACGGCGAGAGCGCCCCAAGACGGACCCATTGGGAGTCGGCCCCCTGGAGTCGGCTGGCCCCTCCGACAGGCCCCGCACGCCATTAACCAGACAATACGGGGAATGGCGACAGTGATCGTCTGCCAGGCGGCGGCACTGTTGCCACGACCCCATGACCAAGCCAGCGTCATTAGAGGCACGGCTACAGTACCAGGCCTGTCGGCGGGGCCCACTAATCAGCGGCCCCAACAGTCGACGGAGAAGACAGCGGCCTGAGAGAAGACGGCTGGGACCCACGCCCAGCCAGATTACCATTGTATCCCTAGGGGGCGGTCCTATATAAGCCCCCCGGGGCACCCATGCAAGGGAGGGAGCTTCTTTAGCACTAGACCCCGATCATATAGGAAGGAGGGAGCTGGCCTTGCCTTCCCCGACCTCCAGAAATAGCTCTAGGAGAAATCTAGTATTCACCTTGCCATAGTGATCATGCGGAGACCCCGAAGAGCAGCAGTAGGGGTGTTATCTCCTCGGAGAGCCCTGAAGCTGGGTAAGATCTGCCGGCGTGCATGTCTTCGCCTCATCCCGCTTCCGGGCACCGGCGATGTTCTACTCGCTCCCACCATGATAAGTCATCCCTTGGCATATGTCGCACCCAACCCCCGACACTGTATGTGTGTTGAACGCGGAGGTGTCGTCCGTTCGGCACTAGGATCTCCGGTGATTTCGATCACGACGAGTACGACTCCTTCAACCCCGTTCTCTTGAACGCTTCCGCTTAGCAATCTACAAGGGTATGCAGATGCACTCTCCTTCCCCTCGTTTCTAGTCTATCCATAGATAGATCTTGGTGACTCGTAGGAGAATTTTGAATTTCTGCTACGTTCCCCAATAGTGGTATCAGAGCTAGGTTTATTGTGTAGATTCTTTGCACGAGTAGAACACAAATTAGTTGTGGGCGTTGATTTTGTTCAATATGCTTACCGTTACTAGTCCAATCTTGATTCGGCGGCATTTTAGGATGAAGCGGCCCGGACCGACCTTACACGTACACTTATGTGAGACAGGTTCCACCGACTGACATGCACTTGTTGCATAAGGTGGCTAGCGGGTGCCAGTCTCTCCCACTTTAGTCGGATCGGATTCGATGAAAAGGGTCCTTATGAAGGGTAAATAGCAATTGACATATCACATTGTGGTTTTTGCGTAGGTAAGAAATTTTTCTTGCTAGAAACCCATAGCAACCACGTAAAACATGAAAACAACAATTAGAGGACGTCTAACTTGTTTTTGCAGGGTATGCTATGTGATGTGATATGGCCAAGAAGAATGTGATGAATGATATGTGATGTATGAGATTGATCATGTTCTTGTAATAGGAATCACGACTTGCATGTCGATGAGTATGACAACCGGCAGGAGCCATAGGAGTTGTCTTTATTTATTGTATGACCTGCGTGTCATTGAAGAACGCTATGTAATTACTTTACTTTATTGCTAACCGGTAGCCATAGTAGTAGAAGTAATAAGTTGGCGAGACAACTTCATGGAGACACGATGATGGAGATCATGGTGTCATGCCGGTGACGATGATGATCATGGAGCCCCGAAGATGGAGATCAAAAGGAGCAATATGATATTGGCCATATCATGTCACTATTTGATTGCATGTGATGTTTATCATGTTTATACATCTTATTTGCTTAGAACGACGGTACTAAATAAGATGATCCATCATTAAAATTTCAAGAAAGTGCTCCCCCTAACTGTGCACCGTTGCGAAAGTTCGTCGTTTCGAAGCACCACGTGATGATCAGGTGTGATAGATTCTAACGTTCACATACAACGGGTGTAAGCCAGATTTACACACGCGAAACACTTAGGTTGACTTGACAAGCCTAGCATGTACAGACATGGCCTCGGAACACAAGAGACCGAAAGGTCGAGCATGAGTCGTATGGTAGATACGATCAACATGAAGATGTTCACCGATGATGACTAGTCCGTCTCACGTGATGATCAGACACGGCCTAGTTGACTCGGATCATGTAATCACTTAGATGACTAGAGGGATGTCTATCTGAGTGGGAGTTCATAAGATGAACTTAATTATCCTGAACATAGTCAAAAGATTCTTGCAAATTATGTCGTAGCTCGCGCTTTAGTTTTACTATTTTAGATATGTTCCTAGAGAAAATTTAGTTGAAAGTTGATAGTAGCAATTATGCGGACTGGGTCAGTGAACTGAGGATTGTCCTCGTTGCTTCGTAGAAGGCTTATGTCCTTAATGCACCGCTCGGTGTGCTGGACCACGAACGTAGTCTGTGGATGTTGCGAACATCTGACATACACGTTTTGATAACTACGTGATAGTTCAGTTAAATGGTTTAGAGTAGAGGCACCAAAGATGTTTTCGAAACGTCGCGGAACATGTGAGATGTTTCGAGGGCTGAAATTGGGATTTCAGGCTCGTACCCACGTCAAGAGGTATGAGACCTCCGACGATTTTCTTAGCCTGCAAACTAAGGGAGAAAAGCTCAATTGTTGAGCTTGTGCTCAGATTGTCTGAGTGCAACAATCACTTGAATCGAGTGGGAGTTGATCTTCCAGAGATAGTGATGTTTCTCCAAAGTCATTGCCACCAAGCTGCTAGAGCTTCGTGATGAACTATAACAAATCAGGGATAGATATGATGATCCTTGAGATATTCGCGATGTTTGACACCGCGAAAGTAGGAATCAAGACGGAGCATCAATTGTTGATGGTTGGTGAAACCACTAGTTTCAAGAAGGGCAAGGGCAAGAAGGGATACTTCATGAAACAGCAAATCAGCTGCTACTCTAATGAAGAAACCCAAGGTTGAACCCAAACCCGAGACTAACTGCTTCTATAATAAGGGGAACAGCCACTGGAGCAGAATTACCCTAGATACTTGGTAGATGAGAAGGCTGACAAGGTCGATAGAAGTATATTGGATATACATTAAGTTAATGTGTACTTTACTAGTACTCCTAGTAGCACCGGGGTATTAGATACCGGTTCGGTTGCTAAGTGTTAGTAACTCGAAATAAAAGGCTACGGAATAAATGGAGACTAGCTAAAAATGAGATGACAATATGTGTTGGAACAGTTTCCAAGTAGATATGATCAAGCATCGTATACTCCCTCTACCATCGAGATTGGTGTTAAACCTAAATAATTGTTATTTGGTGTTTGCGTTGAGCATCGACATGATTGGATTATGTCTATCGCAATACGGTTATTCATTTAAGGAGAATAATGGTTACTCTGGCTTTTGAATAATACCTTCAATGGTATTGCACCTAAAATGAATGGTTTATTGAATCTCGATTGTAGTGATACACATGTTCATGCCAAAAGATACAAGATAGTAATGATAGTACCACCTACTTGTGGCACTGCCATGTAAGTCATAAAAACGCATGATGAAGCTCCATGTTGATGGATCTTTGGACTCACTCGTTTTTGAAAAGTTTGAGACATGCAAACCATGTCTATTGGTATGTATGCATGAAGAAACTCCATGCAGATGGATCGTTTGGACTCACTTGATTTTGAACCACTTGAGACATGCAAATCATACCACATGGGCAAGATGACTAAAAAACCTCGTTTTCAGTAAGATGGAACAAGATAGAAACTTGTTGGAAGTAATACATTTTGATGTGTGCTGTCCAATGAGTGCCGAGGCACGCAGTGGGTATTGTTATGTTCTTACTTCACTGATGATTTGAGTAGATGCTAAGTGTATTTACTTGATGAAACACAAGTCTGAATCATTGAAAGGTTCAAGTAATTTCAGAGTGAAGTTGAAGATCATCGTGACAAGAGGATAAAATGTCTATGATATGATCATAGAGATGAGTATCTGAGTTACGAGCTTTGCCACGCAATTAAGACATTGTGGAAATTGTTTCACAATTAGTACCGCCTGGAACACCATAGTGTGATGGTGTGTCTGAACATCATAGTTGCACCCTATTGGATATGGTGCGTACCATGATGTCTCTTATCGAATTACCACTATCGTTCATGGGTTAGGCATTAGAGACAACCGCACTCACTTTATAGGGCACCACGTAATTCCGTTGAGACGACACCATTTGAACTATGGTTTGGAGAGACCTAAGTTGTCGTTTCTTAAAAGTTTGGGGCTGCGACGCTTACGTGAAAAGTTTCAGGTTGATAAGCTCGAACCCAAAGCGGATAAAATGCATCTTCATAGGACACCCAAAACAGTTGGGTATACCTCCTAATTCAGATCCAAAAGCAATAGGGATTGTTTCTTGAATCGGGTCCTTTCTCGAGGAAAGGTTTGTCGCGAGAATTGAGTGGGAGGATGGTGGAGACTTGATGTGGTTATTGAACCGTCACTTCAACAAGTGTGTAGCAGGGCACGGGAAGTTGTTCCTGTGGCGCCTACACCAATTGAAGTAGAAGCGTATGGTAGTGATCATGAAGTTTTGGATCAAGTCACTACCGTACCTCGTAGGGTGACAAGGATGCGTACTACTTCAGAGTGGTACAGTAATCCTGTCTTGAAGGTCATGTTGCTAGACAACAATGAACCTACAAGCTATGGAGAAGCGATGGTGGGCCCAAATTCCGACAAATGGTTGGAAGCCATGAAATCTAGGATAGGATCCATGTATCAGAACAAAGCATGGACTTTGGTGGACTTGCCCGATGATCGGCAAGCCATTGAGATAAATGGATCTTTAAGAAGAAGACGGACGTGGACGGTAATGTCACCGTCTATGAAGCTCGACTTGTGGTGAAGAGTTTTTCACAAGTTCAAGGAGTTGACTACTATGAGATTTTCTCATCCGTAGCGATGCTTAAGTCCGTCGGAATCATGTTAGCATTACCTGCATTTATGAAATCTAGCAGATGGATGTCAAAACGAGTTTCCTTACCAGTTTACGTAAGGAAAGGTTGTATGTGATACAATCAGAAAGGTTTTGTCGATCCTAAGGATGCTAAAAGGTATGCTAGCTCCAACGATCCTTCCATAGACTAGAGTAAGCATCTCGGAGTTGGAATATGCACTTTGATAAGATGATCAAAGATTTTGGGTTTATACAAAGTTTATGAGAAACTTGTATTTCCAAAGAAGTGAGTGGGAGCACTATAGAATTTCTGATGAGTATATGTTGTTGACATATTGTTGATCAGAAATGATGTAGAATTTCTGGAAAGCATATAGGGTTATTTGAAAGGTGTTTTTGAATAGAAAACCTGGATTAAGCTACTTGAACATTGAGCATCAAGATCTATGAGGATAAATTGGCTGCTGCTGGGCTCCCCCAGATGGCCCAGAACCCTTCAAACTCTTCTAAGGATCCAAATGATCGTAGCATATGGGACCTGATCTGGAAAGCCAAAGTCCCCGGGAAGATCAGAATTTTTGGATGGAGGGTGGCTACGAACACGCTAGCAACAAAGGAAAACAAGTGGAAAAGAACTCTGGAGACGGATGCCATTTGTAACATCTGTGGGAATGGCATTGAGGATGAGTACCATGCAGTGATCATGTGCACAAAGAGTAGGGGCCTAAGAGCAGCCATGAGAGAAACCTGGGATCTACCACCGGAACAAAAGTTCAGGCATACAGGTGACGATTGGCTACAAGTGCTCTTGGACTCTGTTAACGAGGACATGCGAGCAAGAATCCTTTTGCTTATCTGGCGTAGTTTGTTTCTCCGGGAAGACTGTGTGCGCAATGAAGGTAGGGAAACAATTGGACGGGAGGGAGTGGACGGGAGCTGAGAAATGCAGAAACTTCAGCTGAGTGGACGGGAGGGAAGAACACCAATGTCAGGGAGATAACCAAAATGGGTTTGCCACATGCCCAGGATATGAAGTGGAGTCCTCCAGCGCATGGTACTGTCAAACTCAACACCGATGCGGCTTTTTTGGCCGAAACAGGAGAGAGTTCTGCTGGTGCTGTTGCCCGTGACTCCAGGGGCGTTGTACTCTTCTCTTGCTGCAAAAAACTGCCTTTATGCAGTAGCGTGGAAGAGGCCGAGGCTAGAGCTGTTCTCGCTGGCATCAAGGAGCTGACCAAGTTCTCAAATGGACGTGTTGTCATTGAGACGGACAACCAATTCATTGTCAAGGAATTGCTAATGCAGACTCCCACGCGCTGTCCCTACTACGGAATCATGATGGATATCCGCCAGGCCATGTGTTCTTTCTCGGAGAGCTCTGTTAGATACGTGGAAAGGAGCAGAAATTCCCTGGCTCACAACCTGGCAGCAATGACTAGGAGTGATGGAGATATTCAGTTGATTGCGAATGTCCCGTCTAGATTAAGATCCCTTCTGATATCTGAATATCCTAGTCCTTCTGAGTCGGCATGTCTACTTCATATCTCAAAAAAAAAAATCTATGAGGATAGATCAAAAACGCTTAATGGTACTTTCAAATGAGCATATACCTTGACATGATCTTGAAGGTGTTCAAGATGGACCAGTCAAAGAAGGAGTTCTTGCCTAAGTTGTAAGGTATGAAGTTAAGACTTAAAGCTCGACCACGGCAGAAAAGAGAGAAAGGATGAAGGTCGTCCCCTATGCTTTAGACGTAGGCTCTACAGTATGCTATGCTGTGTACCGCACCTGATGTGTGCCTTGCTACATATCTGGCAAGAGGGTACAAAGGTGATCAAGGAGTGGATCACCAGATAGCGGTCAAAATTATCCTTAGAGGAATAAGGATATGTTTCTCGATTATGGAGGTGATAAAGAGTTCGACGTAAAGGGTTACGTCGATGCAAGCCTTAACACCTATCCGGATAGCTCTGAGTAGAGAAGCCGGATACGTATAGTGGAACAGCCATTTGGAATAGCTCCAAGTAGAGCGTGGAAGCAGCATTTACAATATGACCTAGAGATTTGCAAAGTACATACAGATCTGAATGTTGCAGACCAGTTGACTAAAACCTCTCTCACAAGCAAAACATGATCAAACCCCAGAACTCATTGAGTCTTAATCACATGATGATTCGAACTAGTTTAGTGACACTAGTAAACTCTTTGGATGTTGGTCACATGGCGATGTGACCTGTCAATGTTAATCACATGGCGATGTGAACTAGATTATTGACTCTAGTGCAAGTGGGAGACTGTTGGAAATATGCCCTAGAGGCAATAATAAATTAGTTATTATTATATTTCCTTGTTCATGATAATCGTTTATTATCCATGCTATAATTGTATTGATAGGAAACTCAGATACATGTGTGGGTACATAGACAACACCATGTCCCTAGTAAGCCTCTAGTTGACTAGCTCGTTGATCAATAGATGGTTACGGTTTCCTGACCATGGACATTGGATGTCGTTGATATCGGGATCACATCATTAGGAGAATGATGTGATGGACAAGACCCAATCCTAAGCCTAGCACAAAGATCGTGTGGTTCGTATGCTAAAGCTTTTCTAATGTCAAGTATCTTTTCCTTAGACCATGAGATTGTGCAACTGCCAGATACCGTAGGAATGCTTTGGGTGTACCAAACGTCACAACGTAACTGGGTGGCTATAAAGGTACGCTACGGGTATCTTCGAAAGTGTCTGTCGGGTTGGCATGAATCGAGACTAGGATTTGTCACTCCGTGTAACGGAGAGGTATCTCTGGGCCCACTCGGTAGGACATCATCATAATGTGCACAATGTGACCAAGGGGTTGATCACGGGATGATGTGTTATGGAATGAGTAAAGAGACTTGCCGGTAACGAGATTGAACAAGGTACCGGCATACCCACGATCGAATCTCGGGCAAGTACAATACCGCTAGACAAAGGGAATTGTATACGGGATTGATTGAGTCCTTGACATCGTCGTTCATCCGATGAGATCATCATGGAACATGTGGGAGCCAACATGGGTATCCAGATCCCGCTGTTGGTTATTGGCCGGAGAAAGTCTCGGTCATGTCTGGATGGTTCCCGAACCCGTAGGGTCTACACACTTAAGGTTCGATGACGCTAGGGTTATAAAGGAAGTTTGTATGTGGTTACCGAATGTTGTTCGGAGTCCCAGATGAGATCCCGGACGTCACAAGGAGTTCCGGAATGGTCCAGAGGTAAAGATTTATATATGGGAAGTCATGTTTTGGGCACCGGAAAAGTTTCGGGTGTTATCGGTAACGTACCAGGACCACCGGGAGGGTCCCGGGGGTCCACCAAGTGGGGCCACCGGCCACAAAGGGCTGCATGGGCCAAGTGTGGGAGGGGACCAGCCCCAGGTGGGCTGGTGCGCCCCCCCACAAGGGCCCAAGGCGCCTAGGGTTTGGGGAGGGGGCGCCCCACCTTGCTTGGGGGGCAAGTTTCCCCCTCTCCCCCCCTTGGCCACCACCCTAGATGGGTTTGGGGCTGCCGCACCCCTTGGGGTGGGAACCCTAGAGGGGGCGCACCCCCTCCCTCTCCCCTATATATACTTGAGGTATTTGGGGCTGCAGACACAAGAGTTTCCACCTCTCCCTGGTGCAGCCCTACCTCTCTTTCTCCTCCTCTCCCGCGGTGCTTGGCGAAGCCCTGCAGGATCGCCACGCTCCTCCATCACCACCACGCTGTTGTGCTGCTGCTGGATGGAGTCTTCCTCAACCTCTCCCTCTCTCCTTGCTGGATCAAGGCATGGGAGATGTCACCGGGTTGTACGTGTGTTGAACGCGGAGGTGCCGTCCGTTCGGCACTAGGATCTCCGGTGATTTGGATCACGACGAGTACGACTCCTTCAACCCCGTTCTCTTGAATGCTTCCGCTTAGCGATCTACAAGGGTATGTAGATGCACTCTCCTTCCCCTCGTTGCTAGTCTCTCCATAGATAGATCTTGGTGACTCGTAGGAAAATTTTGAATTTCTGCTACGTTCCCCAACACTTCTTTAGTTTTTTCATTTCTTTTCTCACACAGCCTATCGTCGCCCCGCTCCACTGTCGCAGTGATGCCGACAGGTCGCCCAGTTTTTTACTAAGTTGCATGACATTTTGGCCAGCAGGAGAGCCACTCCACATTAGGCCCGAATTCTTCGTGTCGTTCCCAGTACACTTCATACCTAAATAGCTTCTGTTTAACCTGAGAAGGAGTAGGTGGTTCCAGCTGCAGACGTAGAGGGCAATGGTCGGACGAGGCAGCAGTCTCGTGTGAAAGTTGGGCCTGAGGGAAGGCAGTCATCCAATCTGTGTTTGAAAGTGCACGATAGAGACGTACTCTGCAATATCCTCCCCCTGCAGTTTTCTTTTCAAAGGTCCAAGGCTTGCCGTGATATCCCAGATCTGTAAAAGCACAAACATCTACCACCTCGCGGAAAGCTTGAATTTGTGTGTGCCTTCTTTGTCCAGTCCCCATGTGTTCATGAGGATTGAGAACCTCATTGAGATCACCTATACAGAGCCAAGGCAAGGCGCTCGTAGACACAAGTGATTTGAGAAGATTCCAGGTTTTGTATCTCTCGCTAACTTGAGCTTCACCATAAACGCATGTCAGCCTCCATTCACTGTGGTTGGGCATAGACACTTTAGCATCAACATGATACTAAGAGTAACCAAAAACATCACGATTTATTCCATTGTTCCAAAAAATACCGATTCCACCGCTGCGGCCTGAACTGCCAATAGCATAAGCATGATTAAAACCTTAAGTAGTAGCAAGATTTTCGACACATGCTTTTGAGATCTGAGTTTCTACGATACATAGCACTATCGGGGCAAATTGCTTCGGCAAATCGCGAAGCTCTCGAATTGTCGCAACTTTGCCCACACCACGACAATTCCAACATAGGATATTCATTGTGCCTGGCGATCCTCCCCTTGGGAGGTCGCTGATTTTGCATCATTCAGTTTCTCAGGAGCTCCATTCTCACTACAAAAAAAAGACACATCCGTGACATTTTGGGCCGAACAAAAAACAATTATGTCATACATATGACACTTCTATGACGATAATTGTGACAAAACCCGGTATCATCATAGATGTGGTGGGCTCATACTTCTATGACAAAAAATCATGACATAAAATGGGCTTTTCGTCCTGGGCGGGCTGGAAACGCAGCTGCATGACATTCTTTGGGCCGTCCATGACGGAAAAAACCGTGGTAGAAGCGAGGGGGAGGAAAATTTTGGGGAGTTGCCGGTTACGGTGGGAGGTCGGGGGCCGAGCGATGCGCGTTTCTCTCGTACACGTGCGAGGCATTGGCTCTAACTGAACCCGAGCGAGGCGTTGGGATCTAACTAAACCCGAGCGATTGCACTGCAGGCTACGCGTTACTGAACCCGAGCGATCGATCGATGGCTGTTAACTGAACCCGATGGAGCGATTCCTTTACTACTGCTGCTAACTGAAGCCGATCGATTGGATGAACAGTGAGTGGCCGTATGCGCGAGTAGGCGTTCGAGACCCTGCCCGTATGTACGTATGTGGCCGTATTTTCTTTCTTGCACCCTCGCCGTTGTACGTACGTATACATGCTAAGTGCGCACATCTACATCGACACATGCTCGCCTCTACTACGACACGTGCGTGCCTCTACATCGACCAGTATGTACGTACACTTTCGCGAGTAGAATGACAATGCTACTTACGCTTCGACCAGGTGGGTCCCGACTGTCAAGCACTTCCTTGCCTGCGAAGATGTAGCTGGAGGGTCCCAGCAGTCAGGGGGGCGAATAGTTTTGGGTTTTGTTTGCCCGGACGCACTTCCTTGCGTGTGAAGATGTAGCTGGTGGGTCCCAGCAGTCTGGGGGGAAACATTTTTTTCGTGAAATACTGCTGGCCCGTCCGGTGGGTCCCTGCTGTCAGGTGGAGGAATAATTATTTTGCGCGTAATAAGGAGGCACTTCCTTGCGGCCGCGATGGACCCAGCTGTCAGCCTCTCCACGCACAGTACTCTTCCGATGGAAGTTAGTCGTTGACCGCATTGACCACGCCGCACCGAGAGCACCACGACGGTGGACGACGGCGAGGCCTAGGAAGGGGACGACGCGGAGCTGAGGAAGACTGTTGGCGTTCTGGGAACGGGGGTCCCCAGACTTGCCTGCCTGCGGCCTGCGGCGTGGCTCAAAGGGGGCCCAGCGCAGCCCATCTTCATCAACACAGGCTCAAGACCCTCGCGAGGGGCCAAGCCTCGCGGGGCGGACGACAAGGAGCTTCCTCAGGCACGGCCTCATCAGGCTAGCTCGCGAGGAGGCGGAGAGTTCAAGGCGGGGTACCTCGCGAGGTGCCCATGACGCAAGCCATGACGACCAAGGGCGCCAGTCGGGCGCCAGCCAGCGCAGTGTCCTCCTTTCCTCTTTGGTGCAAGGGGAGCAAGCGCAGGCGAGAGCATCAAGCAAAGGCATCCATTTCGGTGCAACAAGACCAAGACCAGTCCAACGGTAGGATGGAGGTCGCCGTGGAGCCCAAGCCGGCGTCACCACTAGAGCCTTTGACACACGAGGACCAACTTTAGTCAGGATAAGTGTACCCATTGTTCCCCTTCAAAATGGCCAATTGTTGGCGCCCTTCCCGCTCAATATTTGGGGAGAGGCCCAGGGCCTCTGCCTATAAATAGGACTAGCCACCCCCAGGGTAGAGGATCAGATCATGATCTGGTATCTGGCATACATCTAGGATAGAAAGAGAGAGATAGGGCGACTGAGCTCCTGCTAGCAGTTCATCACACCAGCCAAGAACAGACCCTCGCGAGGCTATTCTTCCTTGTATTGTTCATCATCAGCCCAAGAGGCAATCCACCACACCACGCACTGGAGTAGGGTATTACACCACAATGGTGGCCCGAACCAGTATAAACCCTGTCTCTTTGTGCTGATTCTTTCGTAGTTTAGATCCTAGCGATTCGGTGAGGAGCAGGTAGGCAGAGGGTGTAATCTCCGCGCGCACCCCAGTGTTCGAACCTCAAGGGTCTGCCGGAACCCGAAATTCGACATTTGGCGCGCTAGGTAGGGGTGCGCCGGGATCCACCTTCGGCCACCTTGCGTCCCGTCGCATCGTCATCACCATGTCCGGCGACCAGGTGGGCAACCCTGATCCCTGGGCGGCTTGGCCCGCCCACGCAGAGCCGCTCACCCCGGGCGACCCCATGCCCCAGGCAGCTCGCGGTCCGTAGGGCGCTGCGGGCCGCGGGCGACAAGGACAGGCCCCGACAGCTCTCACACCGTGACAGACGCGGTCGGCAGCAAGGGCCTCCAACCACGCCGCGGCCACGACGCCGTACACTCACCGGGAGCAGGCGAACTCAAGGGTCGCGCTCACGGTGGCCCGAGAGCTGCTGCAGTGCAGGCTGATGGAAGGCGGCCGCGACGTGCTGCTAGAGCGGGTGGTAGAGCTCCTGGGCTTCGCCGGCTCGGGGGCTCACCCCTTCTGCACTCAGCTCCCGTCTCAGGCCCAGGGCGGCCCACGCGGGGGCTCCACGCGCACCCGCGGGCTCCAAGGCTACCCCAACACCAACGAAGCCATCAGCACCGGGCCAACGACGGCACTGACTCCGCTCCCCGCCAGTGAAGAAGGACTTGTCGCAACCCACGGCCCCAGTGGGCCGCCGCGCTACCACCCCCAAGTTGGCACATCAAGCAGAGCTGCATGGCATGCGGAGCACTATGGCGTGACCTTGGGGATGACGGCCCCAGAAGAGTACGTGCCTCGCATGATGGACCAAGGGCACCCGCGCGAGGGCGAACAAGGCTCGCTCCTCAGACCAAGCTGGGGGGACGAGGCGCCAGAAGCTGAGCTCTTCCAGGAGTCCCGGGACGCCCCCACCGGCCATGCTGGAAACGATGATTATCGGGTACCACTAATTCCTCAGGAGCAGGTATGCGCTAATCATGGGTCGCAGGAGGTGCAGGTCGCCACAACGAGCAGCTGCCCCGCTCCTGTAGTCTCCTACCCCTCAGGAGGAGGGCATCGGGGGCTGCAGAGGAGGGGCCGGGATCCGACATCACCACCGCGGTGTTCGGAGCAAGGCGTTCCCAGGAGGTAGGCCCTCCGCTGGGGAGGTGCCTCAGGGCCTGCCCATGGCAGAGGACCCGTGGTCGTCGGGGGAACTGCTGGCGACCGCTCTACCCCATTGGCAGCGTCCTGGTTTCCTGTCGTCGTTGATGGCACTAGAGTGTGGTGCAAGGCGGGGCCCTCGTCTGGCGATATGAAGCAAGGTCGGTACCTGTGAAGAAGGCCCAGTGCCTGTGAAGCTCGCCGCCCCGTGACACTCTCACGTAATAATGAGTGGGGTTGTACACGCCCCGGAGTCTCAGGGGTGCCGGCCTCAGGCCCTGGGGCTCCCTCCCACGCCCAGTGGCAGCACTTAGCTCCGCGCTGGTGAGAAGACGTCCAAGACTAGACTAGGTGCCAGACGCGGCCTTTTTTCTGCTTTCATTGCTTTTCCCTTGGTTGTTGCTTTCCCCCGCTGGATTTAAGTTGGATTCGAATTTGAGATTTGCGTGTGTTCGGGGAAGGGGTGCTTAGTCTCGTTCGAGCAATCTCTCGCGTTCTGGTTACGACCTCGCCTCAGCTGCCTCCCCTCGTGAGCCCCTCACGAGCCGGGTCAGACCTAGCTTGCGTGCAGCCCAGACTGCCGCCGTCATATCCTCTCAGGAGGGTTTTTTTCACTGCAAATCCTACGAATTCGGTCAGGAGGCATTCGAGACACCACAGCCTCCCACAAATTATCTCAGGACCCGCATGGGACAAAGGTAAACTAGCCAACCAGCTCGTCATCTAGCCAACCACTTGGCGCGGGCATATGGGTGATGTAGCATCCACTAGTACGCTGAACATAAGCTTTACATGAGGGGCACCCCCTCCCAAAATGCTCTTACTACCGTCAGGTCGAAAGCCTGAGTTCTATTCATGCAGGGTAAGGAAACAGGAGCAATGTGCAGTCAGTCGGATAAATCCCCCAATGCATCCTCAGGAGCACCACCCGAACTGTCGCTGGCGTTGCTGGCCTCGCCATCGCCCTCTGCGTTACCGTCGGCGGCGTCAGGACCGTTCACCACGCCGCCCTCATCGGTGGCCACGATCGCGTCATCATCGTCCGAAGCAAAGGCCCTGACAAGAGCGTCCATGTTGTCTTCCACCCAGTCCGCCAGGTCACCCCGGACGGCCTAGGGAACTGGGGCGATGGCGGCATCGAACTCGAAGTGAGGATCCATGTTCTGGAGATGGCTAAAGACACGGGAAAAGGCGCGCCCGAGCAGGGCGCGGCTCCTCTCCTCCACCAACCTGTTGGCCCTGACCGACCGCGCCTCCAGCTGCGTCACTATGTCGGTGAAGAACTGAAGGTTGCCGGCGTAGTTGATTGCGTGCGGCTCGCCAACGGCCGCCTCGCAGATGTTGCCCAAGGCCGTGTTGCCTCTCTCCCGAAGCGTGGTGAGCATGGGGGCGTGCTCATGTTCCAGGAGCCGCCGCTGACGTATCTCATCCGCATTCTCGCGCGCAACGGCCTCAGCCTCGTCCACCCGTTGGCGAAGAAGAAGCACTTTGGCACGGGAAGTAGTTGACTCCCCCTGCGCCACCTCAAGTGGGGCCCGCAAAGCATCAACCTGCTGCGTTGCTTCCTCCAGCTTGGCCCTCAGGACGGTGGTCCTACCTTCGGCTTCGGTCTAGATCAACTCCAGCCTCTCCTCAAACTCGCGCCCAAGGTTCAGGCGCGTCGTCGCCACCCGACGTCCGACCTCCTCCGTGACGTGGGTCTCCCGTGCGGCGACATCGTCCTCCGCCCGTGTCACCGAGCGCTCCCCCATCTCCAGGCGCTCGTACTCGTGTGCACGCTCGGCGGCTTCCAGCGTCAGCGCCTCCTCACGCTTCTGGAGCTCCGCCGGGTCGCCGGAGACCACCTTCATCGACGCGAGGGCCGCCTCGCGCAGCTCCACCTGCTCCTCCAGCGAATGGCACCGGGCCAAGAGTTCCCGTGCCCGCTCCTCCGCGGCCTCTCGCCGCAGGTCAGCTTCCCGGGCTTCTTCGATGGCCCGGGAACGCACCTCCCGATAGGCCGCCAGCGACGCCTTGGCCTCCTCATCGTCGAGATCGTGCTGACGGCGCGCGAGGGCGACAGCCGCCTCCAGTTCGCGCCTCTATGCAACCAGGCGCAGGCCCTCGGCCTCAAGGCGCGCGTCTTCATCAGCAAGCTCTTCACCAAGCAGGCTCATCGCGTCAGCCGCCCTCCGAAGAAACCCTTGGGGAAGAGCGCGACGCTCCCGGGCGCGTTCGAGTACGTCTTCCACGCCATCATCCGCCCCAAGCAAGCGCTGGGGGGCACGGATCAGCGCTCCCCCTTCGGGCAGGGGGCTGGGGGCTGGCACCCTTGAGGCGACCGGGCACGCCTCGCCAGAAGCCCGGCCTGGAGCCAATCCATCCCCAAGTGAAGAGCACTGGGAGTATCCCAACCAATCACGGTCCACGACCAGACGAGAAGCCCACGGCAGGCTGGCTATGCCACGAGAAGGCTCGCGAAGGAAGGTCGCGAGGCGCGCGGGGCCGTGTTGCGTCTCGGGATGGTTTGTCTCTCCAACCGGCCTCACCACAGGGGCCCAGCTGCTTGGAATGATCGAAGACGGTGGAGAGGGTGGAGGCGAGAGGGATGGCTCCTCGGCCATCTCTGTGAGCTCGGAAGGAAGGGCCTTGTGGAGCAAGGATCGGGAAGGGCAACAGAAGAATCTGCAGCTAGGAAGGGAGAAGGCTTACTCATCGATGGCAAAGTACTTTCTACGCTTCAGCAGGCGACAAGGGTAGCCGTCGCCCAGGGCCTCCCTTCTCTTCCGGAGGGCCTCAAAGTCCATGCGGAAGCGGCCCAAGAGTTGAGCGCAGGGGTCAGCCTGTGACAAGGAGGAAACGTCAAGACGGCCCGCGTTAGGGGCGTCTGCGTGAGGCGCGCGCCGGTCGCTTCACCAACAAGAGCAGCTGGGGCCTCAGAGGCCTCAGCCGCGGGCGCAGCAGGTGGCTGCTCGCCGCCCTCGGCCCCGGCAGCACGGGCCTCACGGGCCGCTCCCACATGAGCGCTGCCCGGTGGTGTCACCTTGGCGGGGGCACCCTCGGCCTCCGGAGGCTCATGCCTCCCTACTCCGCCACTTGAGGAAGAGTCGCCTCGGCCAACTGGAAGGGCGGCCACCACCACTGGATTCTCGCGAGGCCCTTGGAGGCCGGCGGGGCGCGGTCCCCATTCGTCAAAGACGGGCATCTGATTCACGAAGTCTCTCCTGCTCGAACAGAGGTACAACAAGGCTCCCCCTTGCTGGATGCTGCCGGGGTTGGGGTCCCCGGTCAGGACCAAGAGCACCTTCCTCAACGCTTCAGGCGTCAGGTCCTCTTCCAGCAGCCTCATACGGTCCTCGCGCCCGCTGAAGGTCCACATGCGGCGGGAGTGGCGCTGGAGAGGGGCAACACGGTGTAGTAGGAACTCCTTCACCACCTTGGGCGCCGTCACGCCGAGCGACCTCAAGAACTCTAAGCGACGCCAGACAAAGGCGAGTCGGGGGCTCATGAGCGTCTCTTGGCCCCAGCCTGAGTTGGGGGCAGCAGGCGAGGATGGCTCCGTCGGTAGGGGGCTGGACACCCCTACGTCCACATACAGCCACCGCTCGCGAAACCCAGGCGCGGGCGGAGGAAGACTGAAGTCAATTCCTGAAGCCGTCGTCTCAGGCACAACGGCGAAGCTCACGCACCCCAAACATTGGGTGGGGTCGACAAGGCGCAGAGAGAAGAAGTGGCGCAGCAAGGCAACCGAAGGAAGGATTCCCATCATTGCCTCACAAACGAAGGCGAATACCGCAAGAAGAGTGATGGATTCGGGACCCAGATGCATCATATGGATCTGATAATGGGAAAGCACGGCGTTGAAGAAATCAGAAAAGGGGGGAATCAATCCCGCCCACAGGGCGTCGGCGGAGTATCGGACCTCAGTGGCAATCCTGTCAATGGAGAAGCGGGACGCGGGCCAGGCCGTTGTCCTCCCGCATTCGTTGAAGATGGTGGCCAGGGCCGAGCTGACCTTGCCCATGCCCTCTTTATTGATTATGATTGGCCGATCGACGGCGGGGGCCGACGACGACGATGAGCGAGGCGGCGGCATGGCCTTCTTTCCTCTTCCCTTCTTCGGCGGAGCCATGATGGCAGAGAAGGGGGGGAGGTTTGAGATTGGATTGGATGCGGAAACTGGAGCTCGAGAGGAGAAAGAACAGAGAGCACTCAAGCAACGGAAAAGGGGAGCAGCTGTGTGCGGCTACGAGTCCGCCTAGCATTGCATAAAATAAGGAAGCGTGGGGGAACGGTGCCGCCCACGTCCAATCAACCGCCACGCAGCACCCAAGGCCGCAGGCTGTTAGGGCCCGCGACGCTTCGCACTTGCCCTTTCGCCTCTCTGCTCGGCCAAGTCCGGACGCGCCGTGGGCCCAGGGGCTACTGTCGGTGTTCTGGGAACGGGGGTCCCCAGACTTGCCTGCCTGCGGCCTGCGGTGTGGCTCAAAGGGGCCCCAGCACGGCCCATCTTCATCAACACAGGCTCAAGACCCTCGTGAGGGGCCAAGCCTCGCGGGGCGGATGACAAGAAGCTTCCTCAGGCATGGCCTCATCAGGCTAGCTCACGAGGAGGCGGAGAGTTCAAGGCGGGGTACCTCGCGAGGTGCCCATGACGCAAGCCATGACGACCAAGGGCGCCAGTCGGGCGCCAGCCAGCGCAGTGTCCTCCTTTCCTCTTTGGTGCAAGGGGAGCAAGCGCAGGCGAGAGCATCAAGCAAAGGCATCCATTTTGGTGCAACAAGACCAAGACCAGTCCAACGGCAGGATGGAGGTCACCATGGAGCCCAAGCCGGCGTCACCACCAGAGCCTTTGACGGGCGAGGACCAACTTTAGTCAGGATAAGTGTACCCGTTGTTCCCCTTCAAAATGGCCAATTGTTGGCGCCCTTCCCGCTCAATATTTGGGGAGAGGCCCAGGGCCTCTGCCTATAAATAGGACTAGCCACCCCCAGGGTAGAGGATCAGATCATGATCTGGTATCTGGCATACATCTAGGATAGAAAGAGAGAGATAGGGCGACTGAGCTCCTGCTAGCAGTTCATCACACCAGCCAAGAACAGACCCTCGCGAGGCTATTCTTCCTTGTATTGTTCATCATCAGCCCAAGAGGCAATCCACCACACCACGCACTGGAGTAGGGTATTACACCACAATGGTGGCCCGAACCAGTATAAATCCTGTCTCTTTGTGCTGATTCTTTCGTAGTTTAGATCCTAGCGATTCGGTGAGGAGCAGGTAGGTAGAGGGCGTAATCTCCGCGTGCACCCCAGTGTTCGAACCTCAAGGGTCTGCCGGAAGCCGAAACCCGACAAAGACGCAGTAGTGGATGCCCACGCGAAGAGGAGTACGAGGGTTTAGCTGCCGTCGCCGCAGAATAACAGGGGGTGTGGGTGAGTAGAGGGATGGCCTGGCCAGCGGTGGGAGTAGTAGGAGGCGCTGAGGCCTATGCCGCATCACAGCCGGCCATGGGAGGCAGGAGCACGAGGCACACCGGCGCTGGTTTGGGCGGCTGGAGCAAGAAGACCAGAGGTTGAAGAAGCACTACGGTCATTGGATGGACATCGTACAGTCACTGGAGCTAGAATCGTGCATATTGTTGACTAAGTTGACAAAGCCATCCGTCCCCATCAACTTAGTAGGCCCACAAGTTAGCCTGCCACTATACTGGGTCCCAGCTAACAGGCGGATTATTCATTATTTTGTGCGTAATAAGGAGGCACTTCCTTGCATGCAAAGATATAGCTGGTGGGTCCGAGCTGTCAGCGGCGGTAACGTTTTTTTCATGAAATACAGAGGCCCTTTCGGTAGGTCCCTGGTGTCAGGTGGAGGAATCATTACTTTGCGCGTAATAAAGAGGCATTTCCTTGCATGCGGCCGTGGACCCAGTTGTCAGCCTCTCCACGTACAGTCCACTTCAGATGCATGTCGGTCGTTGACCATGTTGACCAGGCCGCGCCGAGAGCACCAGGGCGGTGGACGACGGTGAGGCCTAGGAAAGGAACGACACGGAGGTAGGGAAGACTCGGCAGTTGTTTGGCACGCGGAGGGGAGTACGACTATACGAGGGTTTACTGGTTCGTCTGCCGTCGCCGGAGAATAACAGCAGGTGTGGGTGAGTAGAGGGATGGCTAGGCCAGCAATGGGAGTATGGTGGGGTAGTGAAGCCAGCGCGGTAGCAGAGCCGGCCGTGGGAAGGAGGGAGCATGCAGTCCCGCCGGCGCTTGTTTGAGCGGCTGGAGCCGGAAGAGCAGAGATTGAAGAAGCATGACGGCCCTTGGATGGCAATCCAACAGTCACTGCTTGTGCGTCAACCTTTTTTTAGGAAAGCCTCAAATCTGTGGAAAATAGCATACAGCCCATCTGCCATTATTTCTAATAATTTATAGCCCATTTGCTAATTCTTAAGGTTTTTTTGGAGCCCATATTCTTTTTGTTAGCATTATAGCCCATATTGTGGCCACGGTTAAAAAATTATACGAAATTTTGCATATTTCGGTGCGGTCTGAACTATTTTTAATCCCGAAATTTCGACTCACATTCAAACTGATTTTAAAAATAAATGTATATCAATATAAAACCCAACAAATTCTCCACGCATAAAAATTAATGTAATTTAAAATCTCGAAATGAAAAATATATTTGAAACTAATTGCCAGTTTGATGTGTTTTAAAATTGTACAGCCCATTTCTCATTACTGATGGGCCATTTTCTCGGCCAGCCGAATGAAAGCTCTCCTCGTCTTGAAAGATTTGCAGCCCAACAGGCCTAACAAAGCGACTTACTTGGCAAATCACAAAAAAAACTAGGCTGTGGTCATGGACCCAGCTGTCAGCCTCTCCACGTACAATACTCTTCTGATGGAAGTCGTTCCTTGACCATGTTGACCACGCCACGCGGAGAGCACCACGGCGGTGGATGACGGCGAGGCCTAGGAAGGGGACGACGCGGAGCCGGGGAAGACGCGGCAGTGGAAGCCCGCGTGGAGAGGAGTACGAGGATTCACTGGTTCGGCTGCGGTGTGAGGCTGCCGTCGCCGCAGGGCCTGGCCAGTGGTGGGAATAGTAGGGGGCGGTGAGTCCTCCGCGGCAGTACAGCTGGCCATGGGAGGCAGGAGCATGAGGCACGACCGGCGTTGGTTTGGGCGGCTGGAGCAAGAAGACCAGAGGTTGAAGAAGCACTACGGCCGTTGGATGGACATCGTACGGTCACTGGAACTAGTATCGTTCATATTGACTAAGGTGACAAAGCCCTTCGTCCCCGTCAACTTAGTAGGCCCACAAGTCCGCCTCCCTCTACCATCGAGATTGGTGTTAAACCTAAATAATTGTTATTTGGTGTTTGCGTTGAGCATAGACATGATTGGATTATGTCTATCGCAATACGGTTATTCATTTAAGGAGAATAATGGTTACTCTGGCTTTTGAATAATACCTTCAATGGTATTGCACCTAAAATGAATGGTTTATTGAATCTCGATTGTAGTGATACACATGTTCATGCCAAAAGATACAAGATAGTAATGATAGTACCACCTACTTGTGGCACTGCCATGTAAGTCATAAAAACGCATGAAGAAGCTCCATGTTGATGGATCTTTGGACTCACTCGTTTTTGAAAAGTTTGAGACATGCAAACCATGTCTATTGGTATGTATGCATGAAGAAACTCCATGCAGATGGATCGTTTGGAATCACTTGATTTTGAACCACTTGAGACATGCAAATCAGACCACATGGGCAAGATGACTAAAAAAACCTCGTTTTCAGTAAGATGGAACAAGATAGCAACTTGTTGGAAGTAATACATTTTGATGTGTGCTGTCCAATGAGTGCCGAGGCACGCAGTGGATATCGTTATGTTCTTACTTCACTGATGATTTGAGTAGATGCTAAGTGTATTTACTTGATGAAAAACAAGTCTGAATCATTGAAAGGTTCAAGTAATTTCAGAGAGAAGTTGAAGATCATCATGACAAGAGGATAAAATGTCTATGATATGATCATAGAGATGAGTATCTGAGTTACGAGCTTTGCCACACAATTAAGACATTGTGGAAATTGTTTCACAATTAGTACCGCCTGGAACACGATAGTGTGATGGTGTGTCCGAACATCATAGTTGCACCCTATTGGATATGGTGCGTACCATGATGTCTCTTATCGAATTACCACTATCGTTCATGGGTTAGGCATTAGAGACAACCGCACTCACTTTATAGGGCACCACGTAATTCCGTTGAGACGACACCATTTGAACTATGGTTTGGAGAGACCTAAGTTGTTGTTTCTTAAAAGTTTGGGGCTGCGACGCTTACGTGAAAAGTTTCAGGTTGATAAGCTCGAACACAAAGCGGATAAAATGCATCTTCATAGGACACCCAAAACAGTTGGGTATACCTCCTAATTCAGATCCAAAAGCAATAGGGATTGTTTCTTGAATCGGGTCCTTTCTCGAGGAAAGGTTTGTCGCGAGAATTGAGTGGGAGGATGGTGGAGACTTGATGTGGTTATTGAACCGTCACTTCAACAAGTGTGTAGCAGGGCACGGGAAGTTGTTCCTGTGGCGCCTACACCAATTGAAGTAGAAGCTTATGATAGTGATCATGAAGTTTTGGATCAAGTCACTACCGTACCTCCTAGGGTGACAAGGATGCGTACTACTTCAGAGTGGTACAGTAATCCTGTCTTGAAGGTCATGTTGCTAGACAACAATGAACCTACGAGCTATGGAGAAGCGATGGTGGGCCCAAATTCCGACAAATGGTTAGAAGCCATGAAATCCAGGATAGGATCCATGTATCAGTACAAAGCATGGACTTTGGTGGACTTGCCCGATGATCGGCAAGCCATTGAGATAAATGGATCCTTAAGAAGAAGACGGACGTGGACGGTAATGTCACCGTCTATGAAGCTTGACTTGTGGAGAAGAGTTTTTCACAAGTTCAAGGAGTTGACTACGATGAGATTTTCTCATCCGTAGCGATGCTTAAGTCCATCGGAATCATGTTAGCATTACCTGCATTTATGAAATCTAGCAGATGGATGTCAAAACAAGTTTCCTTACCAGTTTACGTAAGGAAAGGTTGTATGTGATACAATTAGAAAGGTTTTGTCGATCCTAAGGATGCTAAAAGGTATGCTAGCTCCAGCGATCCTTCCATAGACTAGAGTAAGCATCTCGGAGTTGGAATATGCACTTTGATAAGATGATCAAAGATTTTGGGTTTATACAAAGTTTATGAGAAACTTGTATTTCCAAAGAAGTGAGTGGGAGCACTATAGAATTTCTGATGAGTATATGTTGTTGACATATTGTTGATCAGAAATGATGTAGAATTTCTGGAAAGCATATAGGGTTATTTGAAAGGTGTTTTTGAATAGAAAACCTGGATTAAGCTACTTGAACATTGAGCATCACGATCTATGAGGATAGATCAAAAACGCTTAATGGTACTTTCAAATGAGCATATACCTTGACATGATCTTGAAGGTGTTCAAGATGGATCAGTCAAAGAAGGAGTTCTTGCCTAAGTTGTAAGGTATGAAGTTAAGACTTAAAGCTCGACCACGGCAGAAAAGAGAGAAAGGATGAAGGTCGTCCCCTATGCTTTAGACGTAGGCTCTACAGTATGCTATGCTGTGTACCGCACCTGATGTGTGCCTTGCTACATATCTGGCAAGAGGGTACAAAGGTGATCAAGGAGTGGATCACCAGATAGCAGTCAAAATTATCCTTAGAGGAATAAGGATATGTTTCTCGATTATGGAGGTGATTAAGAGTTCGACGTAAAGGGTTACGTCGATGCAAGCCTTAACACCTATCCGGATAGCTCTGAGTAGAGAAGCCGGATACGTATAGTGGAACAACCATTTGGAATAGCTCCAAGTAGAGCGTGGAAGCAGCATTTACAATATGACCTAGAGATTTGCAAAGTACATACAGATCTGAATGTTGCAGACCAGTTGACTAAAACCATATTCTTTTTGTTAGCATTACAGCCCATACTGTGGCCACGGTTAAAAAATTATACGAAATTTTGCATATTTCGGTGCGGTCCGAACTGTTTTTAATCCCGAAATTTCGACTCACATTCAAACTGATTTTAAAAATAAATGTATATCAATATAAAATCCAACAAATTCTCCACGCATAAAAATTAATGTAATTTAAAATCTCGAAATGAAAAAAATATATTTGAAACTAATTGCCGGTTTGATGTGTTTTAAAAATGTACAGCCCATTTCTCATTACTGATGGGCCATTTTCTCGGCCAGCCAAATGAAAGCTCTACTCGTCTTGAAAGATTTGCAGCCCAACAGGCCTAACAAAGCGACTTACTTGGCAAATCACAAAAAAAACTAGGCTATGGTTGTGGACCCAGCTGTCAGCCTCTCCACGTACAGTACTCTTCCGATGGAAGTCGTTCCTTGACCATGTTGACCACGCCGCGCGGAGAGCACCACGGCGGTGGACGACGGCGAGGCCTAGGAAGGGGACAACGCGGAGCCGGGGAAGACGCGGCAGTGGAAGCCCGCGCGGAGAGGAGTACGAGGATTCACTGGTTCGGCTGCGATGTGAGGCTGCCATCGCCGCAGGGCCTGGCCAGCGGTGGGAATAGTAGGGGGCGGTGAGTCCTCTGCGGCAGTACAGCTGGCCATGGGAGGCAGGAGCATGAGGCACGACCGGCGTTGGTTTGGGCGGCTGGAGCAAGAAGACCAGAGGTTGAAGAAGCACTACGGCCGTTGGATGGACATCGTATGGTCACTGGAACTAGAATCGTTCATATTGACTAAGTTGACAAAGCCCTTCGTCCCCGTCAACTTAGTAGGCCCACAAGTCCGCCTCCCACCAAGGTGGGTCCCAGCTAGCAAGGGGAGTATTCATTTTTTTTGTGCGTAATAAGGAGGCACTTCCAATGGGTCCGAGCTAATAGCGGGGGGGACGTTTTTTTTGCGAAATACGATGGCCCGTCAGGTGGGTCCCAGCAGTCAGGGGGCAAACGTTTTTTTGCAAAATACAGTGGCCCGTCCAGTGGGTCCCTGCTGTCAGTTGGAGGAATCATTATTTTCCGCGTAATAAAGAGGCACTTACTTGCTGCGGCCGTGGACCCAGCTGAGACTCTCCACGTACAGTATACTTCCAATGGAAGTCGCTCCTTGACCACGTTGACCTTGCCGCGTTCCGTTGCATGCATGTGCCCATGGGCGTGGTGCGTCCCCATTGTCAGCCTCTCACATACACTCATCTTCCGATGACTCTCGGTTGTTGACCACGTTGACCACACCGTGCCGAGCGCACCCAGACTAGAATGATCCGGAGATGGGGAAGACGGGGCAGTGGAGTCGCAGATGGAGAGGAGTGGGAAACTTCACTGGTTCTGGTGCGCGGCAGCACAGCTGCGGTGCCGCCCACGGGAGACAGGAGCAAGAACAGAGGTTGAAGAAGGAGCACGGCTGTTGGATTAACATCCAACGGTCCAGCTACTAGAATCATTTGTTGATTAAGTTGACAAAGCCGTGCGTACACGTCCGCTTAGCAGGCCCACAAGTCAGTCACCAAATCTGACGGGTCCCAGCTGTCAATGGGATGAATTTTTTTTTTGCAAAACAAGGAGGCACTTCCTTCCGTGCGAAGATACAGCCGGCGGGTCCCAGCTATCAGGTGGAGGAAACATTTTTTTCAGCTTAATAAGGAGGAACTTTCCTTGCGTGCGACCATGGACCTCGTGGGTCCCAGCCGTCAGGCTCTCCACATACAGTCCTCTTCCGATGACTCTCATTTGTTGACCACGCCGCACCGAACACAGCAAGGCGGTGGACGACGGCGAGGCCCTAGACGGGAACGACTCGAAGATGGGAAAACGCGGCAGTGGAGTCGCGGATTGAGAGGAGGAGAAGGGTTATAACTGGTTCTGTTGCAATTCATATCAAACTCAGGTTCACAGGACACGTTCATATTCATAGCCAACATTCACTATCAACAACTCAAAAGATTCATATATACACAAGCTCATCTATGCATTCAAATGATTGATAGATCACACGACAATATTCATACATAATTCAAAAAAAGATTCAGATATACACATGTTCAGTATGTTTATGCATCCAAATGATTGAGATCGCAGCTAATATGATCCATGGACGAACTTTAATTACCTAGGGTACAGACTGGTAAATGGTGTTCAATCAGAGGTACTTCTTGCTTAAATTAGTTCTTGTACGAGTAAACTTTCGAGTACATAAGAGGCAGCACAGACAATCTGAACTTTGCTTGTAGGTTTATCCTCAAATAGTGGCCTGATGCCGAGG
Organism: Triticum dicoccoides; assembly: GCF_002162155.2. Classification (NCBI taxonomy): domain Eukaryota; kingdom Viridiplantae; phylum Streptophyta; class Magnoliopsida; order Poales; family Poaceae; genus Triticum; species Triticum dicoccoides. The sequence continues at coordinate 749,951,161 of NC_041393.1, read as the reverse complement.
GAGGTTTGAGCAACTTGGCCACTACTTTCATCCAACTAGTTTACTGGCTCATCTTGGTCCTGTATCTCGCCAAAATTCTACATTGCAGACGAGAAAGGAGGCAGTTGAGAAAATGAACCACCCAAATTTTTTGTGCAGTTCAACTGAAATGGAGCATCCTTGGCATGCAGACTGATTAAGTGCCAGATGAATATACGCATCAACCAACTTGTCTGGAATCTTTAGACTCCATGCCATATAATTCGCTACCATATGTGCCGATAGCCAAAAGGCACAAGTTGGGACCAAAGGCTGGACTGCGTTTTTCTGGGCTATGCACTAAGCAATATTTTTGGCGTTCACTCTCCTAATACTTGGAGTTTGACAATTGGTTGACGCCGGTTGCTACTCAAATGAATATAGGCACTTCTTGTCAACATCGATGCTTGTCTGAGTGAACTTTGGAGTACATAGCAACAGTATAAGTACCTGTCCATCTGATCATTTTGTGCAGTTCTACTGAAATCACCCGATGTAATGATTTGCCTGCGAGTTCAGGCTCCAAATTACTCCTTTATGAAATCGGCAAACAGTAGCACAATACCAAATTACCAATACATATGACAGGCACAATAATCAGGATAAAGACCAGTACCAACCTATGTGAGGTAGCATACCACTTACTATTTCCTTTGACTGGAAGCCGAGAATAGCCAAGCGACTGACAACAAAGGAAGAAAGCAAGCGGAGATTAGCGACTGACAGGAAAGGACGGAAGCTGTCGAGGCAATGAAGCACCCAAAGTTTTTGTGCAGTTCCACCAAAATCGAGCATCCTTGTTGGCACATATATTGAGAGAGTGAGATTACTGTAATAGTGGGACTAGTTGATGAAACATACACTAACAAATAGAAGCACCCTCGTTATCCTAATGGGTAAAGTTACCAACATAGTAGTCATGCTTAAAGAGAGGTATTAGTTTATTTAATCAGTGCCAATTAGCTCAACTCAACACTCAAAGCATTGCCATTTATCATAGGTTGCAAAACTTAAAAGTGCAAAGATAAAGGAGTTTCTCATGACAGTAGCACGATACAAATAGAGATGACAGCAAACTAATATGGATGAAGGACTTAGGCCTGTACCAACCTGAGAAAAAAAGCTTATTCATGTAGTCCCATAAGAGATGATAAAGCACTCACTAGAATCACACAATAGTTTATATTTTTGTGCACTTAAAATGTATGGTTGAAGTCACTCTTGTTTACCAGTGCTGAGATTATATCGAAAGATTATCAAGAACTTCCAGCAGAGTTAAAGCACTGGCTGGGATACAGTTCATTGTATTGTCTTGTGTAGTTCCACTAAAATGTATGATTGGCACAACATGATCCCTGTTTGCACAAGTAGGAACAAGGTGAAACCTTCATTAGCTTAGTGAGAAAGGATAGGAAGACATTAGCATATTGCTCAAACAGTAGCATCAAATTCATGATGGACAATACGCAAAACATTGCCTCATTGAACCAATGGCAATAAATTGGCATGCAAAACAATAGCACTATTATGTCATGATACTAATAATATTCCCTCCCAGCTCCACCACATGATTCACCTCCATAGACAAACATTCACATGTACATGATTCAGCATAGGGTCCTACTAAAGATTTGTTTAACTCCAACAGGAAAATTAGGCAGTAATAAATTAGTGGTACTTAAGTACTCCTAATTAATTAAGTGAGACAGCAGAAGTGGAAGGGCTCCCTGGAGGATCGTCTCACATGTAAGGTAGTCGTTGCCGGAGCCCTTGAATAGCCTCGACTGAGGCCTCTGGCTTCAGCAAGATCGCCTTGGCACTGTTTATTCTTCTTCTTCTTCCTCTTCATGCTCTGTTTCTCTTTCTCCTCACCAGTTGGTGAAACCAAGTACATGATTGGCCTTCTAATTCAGAATTGGTTTTGTCAGTGAGGGAGTACAAGTGTACTAGTAAAAAACAGCATTATTTTCTCATGGCAGTCGGAAACTAGAGATGAACACATGCATTAAATATCATTCTTACCTAAAGGAAGGTTATGACGCCAATATGGATGATGAGGATTGGAACACAGATCTCCCTTTGTGCAGTTCCACCAAAATGAACCAACTATTCCATCTGACATTCCAGTTAAACAGCACAAAAGTCACTTCTTTTAAGAAGAGTTTTGTGCAGTGCACCAAAAGGTCACAACAGCAACCAGGTGAATTGGATATCCCTGTTTGCACAAAAAGGCACAGAGGAAATAGTCAGGGTCTCAAACAATTATAGGCAAAAACATTTGGCTAAACTTGTCAGAGTCTCAAACAATTATAGGCAAAAAAGGTGGCATGGCTTCATTTTTACCAGGGACATTATATTAAGAACAGCTAAGGCTGCGTTCAGTTCACAGGTTTGGTGCAGGATTTTCGTAGGAACACAATTCCTACGGTATTCTTTCCCTTCCAACCGTTCGGAACACGGGAAAGGTGAATAGTGTTTCATAGGAAAGCTGGTCTGGTAGTACTGATTCCATCGGATTAGAAACATCCGCGCGCTGCTCATTTTTTGGGCGGAAGCCCGAGGAAGGCGCTCACTGCCATGCGTTAGACAGGTTGATGTGTTGTGTTTGCCGGAATAAAAAAATCAACCTATGCATGGTACGTGAGGTGAGGACAAGAGTAGTCACTGTGCAGCTAAATAAACAAATAGCATCTCATACTGCCAAGCATGCTACTCTAAAAAACAGATATGTACATTTCCTAGTCCATCCGAACACATTCTCTTGAGAGTTTCCTCTGGTTCGCTGTTCCATAGTTTTATACCTACATTCCTTTCCTATTCCTCTATTTTCATCAAGACCTATGTTTTCTGCCCCTTTAATCCGACCGGAGCCTAAATATTTGGTATAAGGGCATGGGACAGTGGGTGCACCAGCAGTACAGCACCATATACGTAAACAGGGGCATAAAGTGGCGATTCATAGTTTGTTGCCCCGAGAAACAAACATCCAAGAAACATATCTGGGTTGGTCCCATTTTTGTTCACTCTAGCCACCTACTCCTATGTGTGGATAGCAAATCTAGTCCTGGTCATACCACTGTGTACAGCGTTACCCCTATATTTCCCTTTTTGACCAAGAGACCGGTTGGATGACCAGTTTGTACTACTTTCATCCCCTTTCCTTCCTGTTTGTACCAAGTCCGATGTACATACTAAATTCCCCCACCCCCACTTTATTTCAATGACAAGTATTTTTGGACGGAGGGAGTACAAGATTCGACTCCATGAAGTAGCTTTACCTCTAACAATAGAAAAAAAGGTGACGTTGGACCATCCGATTGAGAGGGGTGAGAGGTAGAAAATGATGCACATGCAGTGACGTAGCGAGCCGGGGAAGTAGAGCTAAGGCGGTTTCGAACGAAGATATACTTGAAGGTCGTCGGGATGTGGATAGGTGGGCGGCGGGAGGCCGGATCCGCCCACGGGTAACGACAAAGGGATCGGAGGACCTCCCGCGCCGGTGCTCGGCCAGAGATAACGGTGCGGCTGGCAGTGGGTCTCCTCCCTCGCTGTCGACGACGGCCTAAACGCTGCCCCTCCTCCCCTTCACCGGCGGAGGGGGATACGTCCGGATCTGTAACCAGCGGTGAGGATAGAAAGCCAGTGTTTTTTGAAGGGATAAAGATAGTGTTACTACCCCTATCTTGTTTAGATCTGGAGAGGATGAGAGTGTGTGAATAGAGCAGCCCTACCAAGCAAGTGCGAAGGCTCCGGCCTATATATAAGTAGTGGGGTAGTTTTCCTTTTTCACTCCATCAAAACAATCGTTTAAAATTGTGTACTACTACATGCCAGGTCACGGTTTTTTAGTTGTTGATTGTTTTTTGAGATAGCTACCCTCTTGTTCCAACTGGTGTTACGATGTGCCAGGTCGCACTTTGTATCGTTCAAGTCTGGTACTACAAGTCCCTCCATTAAATGAACAACCACCCCCTCGTAAAAATTGTGAACAAGCCCACGGCTAAAATTAGCGGAAACGTGGCTTGCCCCAACATGCATTATTATTTATATTTTCTACTCCCTCCGTTCCTAAATATAAGTCTTTTTTATTAGCCACACCTAAGACAAGAATTTTTTATTAGCAGTGAACCCCACATGTCATCGACACAAAAATTGTGCCAAGATTCCCTTAGGCAAGCCAAAGTGTGTCTAACAATTTGAGCAACTCAGGTTAGGCAAGTGTGGCAAGTGTGGGAAAAATAATGTGGCAACATAAGACAAACATAGTCACAATCCAAACAGCACCGTGATTTTTTGTGACATGCATGAAAATTTGGTTAGTTAAATTTATAGTCAAAATTTGGCAAGGTGCATCAAATCAACACATGCAAGTATCAAAAGGAAAGTCACGGCATGCATGCATGCGTTGTACTCCCTCCGTTTCCAAATATAAGTCTTTTTAGAGATTGCAACAACTGACTACTCCCTCCGTTCCTAAATGTAAGTCTTTTTAGGGATTCCACTACAAACTACATACGGATGTATATAGACATATTTTAGAGTGTAGATTCACTCATTTTGTTTCGTATGTAGTTCATAGTGAAATCTCTAAAAAGACTTATACTTTGGAACGGAGGGAGTACATATGAAGAAGAATATGTCTACTCCTACATACGAAGTAGCCCATTTGAAATGTGTAAAAAGACTTTTATCGAGTGCAGTGCTTTGATGTGTCGCGTCAACTCGTACAAGACCGAGAAATTTGATTACTACGATGCCCTCTCCCTTGCGGACTGAGCTCTGGTGCCTTAACTGCACCTGCCTTTGGCTGCATGATAGGTGGGCCAACCACCTGTTGGGCCCACCTGTCATGGACGCAAAGGCAGGAGCAGTAAGTAGAAGCTTTCGCTACACGCTATCCCTCCTGCATAAGGTGGACGGACATGCAGCAGTGGATTCGATATTGTAGAAGTAGGAGTAACATCATTGTTCGTCTTCTCGAAGAGGCGAAGAGCCAAGCGCAAACCGAACGTTGCAGTTGCGAATGCTCGTGTGGTGCGGTTCCTTGGAGTACTAGCCAGGCTCTTGCATGAGACAAAATTGCTATTGTTTAACAATTAAAGTCCATTATCCATTGGTTGATACTCATTCTGCATAGGTCCACGCGCTTAGCACCGTTTCCTCCTGGGGTCACCAATGTTTATTTGCTAATTAATAGCATTCCATGCAATGAACTAGACATTGCAAGTCATTAACAGCATGCACACTTCTCATCTCTTATTGGTTGATACGTATGTCAAGAAACAAGAAACAAGGTAGAAGTTAATGCACCGTGCCTAAGTGTTTTGGGACTATTTTGTTTTCGTAAGATGACTTACACACCTAGACGGAGGGAGTAGTATAGACCTGTAAACCGGAAAGGAGTATTTGCCTTTCTAGAGATTTCAACAAGTGACTAGACTTCGGCTCAAAAAAAACAAGTGACTAGACTACACCGTGTTTAGTACCCCCTCCCTTCCGGTTTATAGGGCTCAAATCTCAAATCTCATGAACCAAGGCATTTTGCTATTGGAGGAATGTATCTCGTGCTTTACAAAACTACCCTAATTAAACTCATGCATTAATTACGTAGTTCTCTCGTTTTCCTCTCCGCCTTGGTCGCGGTGCACAATATTGAGCACTCCTATATATATAGCCGCTCTATCTACATGCGGGACATTTCAAAGCATCCGGGCCCGCGTGCCATCCACCAAATCACAGCGAGGTGCTACAGTCAAGACTCAACTGTCACCCCGGTGTGGCCGTCATGACCCGTCATATCACAAAACCCACACCTTTACCAGCAGTGGTAAGGTGGCCTCCAAGTTGGACTGGACGAAGCAACCATCATTTCATTGGAACGCTCGTTCAAGCCCTTTCTTCCCTTTCTTGAAGAAAACCTCACTCCAAGCTACTCACTTCTGCCATTTTTCTTCTCTACCGACGAAGGAAAGGTGGGCGAATCAGTTGTGCTGCTATATTTTCATTCCAATAATCTTCTTTTTGCGAAGCACCGACCGATTCTCACATCCTATTCTTTTCCCGTTTTCATTGCGATTGTGGTTTCCTTTCGATTGCTTTTTGTTTGTCATTTCATTGATGGATCCTGGAGCACTAGGCAAAGAGTTGCCGGCGGACAACCCACTGGAGACAGCGATCTCTAGGAAGCGAGCATCGACCAACGAGTTGACCATGTTGGCGGGCCAACCCATGGAGACGAAGCACTCCAAGAAACAAGCACTGGCCAAAGAGTTGAGGATGTTGGCGGACGAACTCCTCAAAGAAAGTTGGAAGAACAGGAAGGGCCCGACTGTGCCTACCCCAGGAACTCTGATTGCCACCTATGTGAGGCTCAAGACCGAGTTTGAGGAGATAGTCGCCGTTGAGAAGCAGTATTCCCCTACGAAGGTGATGGCCCCCATCGAGGACGAGGAGATGGCCCCCGGAGGGATGAGATCCCCCGATGAGCTGCACAAGGTAAAAAATAATGGCTTATTACCATAGTTGTGGTTTTTGATTATTTGCAATGTGCTTGCTTTTTGATTATTTGCAATGTGCTTGCTAATATGTTAGGGTTGTGCAGGTTCCGGTGGTTGTCCTTGATGATTCCGATGTCGTGGCCCGTCCTGTTGGCATCGCCCCGGAGATCGATTCCGATGCCGTTGTCCATCCTGTGGACATCGCCCCAGAGATTGATTCCGATGTCACGGTCAGTCCTGTGGACATCGCCCCAGAAATCGATTCCCATGCCGCTGTCCGTGCTGTGGTCATTGCTCGAGAGATCGGTGACAAGAAATAGTTGGTCACGCTAATCCTTCAGGGTAGTTTGCATTGCCCTGTGTTTAATTACCAGAATGATGCGTGTTATCAAACCATCTTAGGGCTAGTGCACTGTCTTGTGTGGGCGGATCTTGCTACTTTTATTTGATAGTGAATCATGCGATGAATCATGTGAACCCTCTCCGAGTTATGGAAACAGATGTATCCTCACCAGCTTTTGATGTAATATATGGCATGCTTAGATGTAAGTTTCAACTGTTTATCATATCAGCAGGGCTTGTTTGATGATTCTTGGTGTTAGTAGGCTAGCTACTGTGCGAGCTATAGTACTTGCAAAACACTCACCGAAGAGAACGTTGGGGCTGATGAGCTCGTGGTACGCTTATACTTATCCCTCGTCAATCAACCAATAGCCCTAGCTCCTAAAATTGTAGGCTTAGTGATTGATCAGACAATAGTCGACATACATTCAGGCCTCATTTGGTTCATAGGGTAGGAAAATCATAGCAAAAGTACAGAGAACATGCAAAACAAAATCATAGCAGTGCAGAGATGTACTCCCTCCGTTCCAAAATAGATGACCTAGGTGGGCTAGTTTGGCCTAGTGAGTTTCAGTGATATGACGTGGTACAGTGCCGTCCAGTCTTCGCGTGTGGTAGCAGTATTGCGGGTACAGTAAGTTTTCTTGAAGAAGCGGAATTCAACGAAGTCATGATGGTTCCTTCGTCCGAACAACTTACAGTGGGAAAGGTTGGGCGTGCGATACGACCGGGGTAGACCAAGATAATTTTGTGCATGGCAGGTGGACCAGGATGGTCAACGTCCCACATGTCGGCGAATGACAGTATCCTTTCCGATATAAAGGACGAGCAACGAGTATTCATTGTTTATTTTTCATGAAAGCTATTGTCTCCACTGTTACTCCTTGACTTTTTCAATGCCTCTCTCTCCTCCACATAAGCGGGGACTACTTGTTGTGCATGCAGCAGGCAGCTGGCGTCTTGAGGGGCCAGGGCGGTGAGAGCAGGCTCCGGAAGCGGTCCGGACTCCAGCATGGCCCACCTCACATTATCACCATATATTTCTTGGAGTCCATGCACGGCGGGCAGGCGATCTCTTCTCCCTCCCCCGTTTCTCTCTTCTTAGCCGAGGCCCGCCGAGCGATTAGATTTCGACTATCGACGGTTTATTCTTTTTTGAGGAATCGACGGTTTATTCAATTGCGGTCCCACATGTCAGTGAAATTGCGAGACAACGTGTGTCCCCTCTGGTGAGCGGCGTGCGAGCCGGACTGTCAGGGTTGCGACGCGTACGAGTCGTAAGTGTGCCGCCTTTTCCTTTGGAACTTGCGAAGCGTAACATTTTCGTGCGATCGATCGATAGAAATCCAGAACAAAATGACGAGGGTGATGCTTTCCTGCTCGTTAGGCGGGCTAGTTCGAGTGATATGACGTGCTACAGTGTCATCCACTTGCTCCATTTTTATGTAAGCAAGAGTTTACACTCTTACGCGGGAGGAGTGCGAAACACCGCGGATCTGATTTTGATCGAGGGATAACACTGTTCCCTGCCAAATAATGGAGGATTGTTAGCGATTATAGCATGATAGTTAGGGCATCTCCAGCGCTGGCCCACAAATTTACACCGGCATCTGTCCGAGGACACTGATGGATGCTATCTGATGCTGCCCGCATACCTTTCAAGAGCTATATGAACTAACCGGATGAAATTCGTGCAAACAAAGCAAATTTCAAATTAACCGGATGAAATTCATTACATTTCAAAAACTTTTCCTACAAACTGGACGAAATTCATTACATATTTCGCACAAACCGTAATAAACCTACTGTAAACCTAATCTAAACGATCGCCAGCGCCCGACCACCATGTCCGGCCATGAACCCGAGAAAGCCGGCCATTGCCTTTGCCTCCTCCTCATCCGCCTCGATAACCTCCTCCTCCGGCCGGAGCACAAGGTTATGAAGATTTCCGCCTCCACGTCGCCGTCAAGCGTCTAATCGGCCGCCGATGTTTACCCCACCAAGCTTGGCGTCGACTGAGTGGAGTAGCGGTGGCCTTCCCGGGACCAGAGCGGCAGCGACCTACCATGTACTACTCTTCCTCGCTGCCGGTTGCGCCCGCGCGCGCGCGCCGGCTTCGTGGTCATGGCGGCGGAGGGCGGCCCGGGGGGTGCCAGCGATCTCCTTCATTTGCTCTTGCGACAGTACGTCGAAGAGAGCTTTGGAGCGCGCCCGGAGCGGAGCCGCCGATGTCCCTCATCTGCTCCTGCGACAGTACGTCCAAGAGAGCTTCGGAGCGCCAGGAGGCCATGGTTGAAGTGGTGCCGATAGAAGGAAGGGACCGGAGGAGAATAAGTGTGGGTCTTTGGCTATGGCTGGGAGCTGGGGCTCAAGTTAATATAGCAGGCGAATGGCAATGAGCCGCGACAGATGGATGGACAACTGGCGCCGGAGTAGGTTCGTCGGGCGTGAATGCGGATGCTGCTTCAGTGACTTAACTGCAGATGCATTTGGGTTACTGACATGTGGGCCCATCGGGCGTCTGGCCCGCATGTCAGTGACACACCAATTGCACCTGCAGTTAAGTCCGGTGAATGCGGCATTGACATTCTGGAGAGACGGTGACCGTTTTAGGCGGGAAGCGCGCGCTAGCGATGGAAGGGGTTTCGGTGTGATGTGGCACTAAGATCGATCTCTCATGATAGTACATACTCCGTACCATACTACCATAGTACCCTCTCTAGCTTAGGCTGTTTTATAGATTGTCGTTGTGATGGACGATATACATGAGCAAGGCGGTCCGAGTATGACCGTTGGTGTTGAGCCAGGTGAATACATGCTCGGCGTTCGCGTAGGCCTTCATCAAACGTCTAAACAGTAATGTCAGGCACCGCCTGGGCGCGCAGGTGATGGGCTCGCCGTTTGCGTTGCGCCATGAGCAGGACTTTGATTTAGAGGGTGACGTGCATGCATTAGCATGCTTTGACAGCATGAGCGTGAGTGTCTGACGCGAAGTATTTCATTTTCATTTGGCTGACGAGGGTGCGTTGCAGTGATGAGTCCGTGGTTTGATTCCCCACATACGCATAATTTTGGTTTTTACAGTATTTCTTTCTCCATTCACAGGTAGGCCCGCGTAGATAGATAAAGAACACTAGCTGATGAGGCGCATGCGGACTGTTTGACTGGTCAACCATACAAATACGGAGCTATACGCTGAGCCAGCAACTGTATAATCACCATATCTCATATACAATGATCAAAGTGAGCTATCAAGACAAGTTCGATGACCGCCAATACATTTTACTCGGTAATAAATGACCAGGATTGAAGGGGAATCCTAATTTGCTTCGTCTTCTGTCCTTGAGCTCTTGACAAACCAATGCACTATACAGTTGTCCAGCCACTCCACCCCAGAGCTCTCACCAAGCGTCGTTCATGCCACCGCGTCGCACACTAACCGGTAAGGCAGCGATGGCATCCCGCCGCGTCGAGTTCCTCGCCACCCACGAACGCACACAAAATGGTAGGGAAGCGATGGCATCCCGCCGTGCCGAGTCCATCGCCGCTCGCGACCTCACAACTATGTGGGAGGAATTTGAAGATGCCAAGGCCGAATGGGCGGTAGATCAAGAGGCAGCCAAAGCCGCACAGAGGGAGCGGAAAAGTCAGAAAGCACTCAAGAAAAGAGAGGCCCGCCGCCACAAGAAAGAAAAGGACGCATGCGCTGCTGCGGAGAGGTCGGCGGAGATCCAAGCACGGTGGGGTGTTGCTGACAAAGCCGGGAAGGAGAACGACGGCGTCTGGCCAGCATGTGAGAAGTAGTAGTACTAGTAGTTAGTGTGTGTGTCTGTTTCTGAGTACGAGCATGTACCAGTACTACTAGTTACTACTGTAGTTCTTAGAGGAAATTACTAGTACATTAGCCTAGACTAAATGGAAAAATTCCTACCCTATGCATCAAATGGCATCTCTTTCTCTATAGGAATTGAGATGCATGTCATCTCACTTCCTATGATTTTCATATTCCTATCCTATGAACGAAAGGAGGCCTCTGTTGGAGTAAATACTGTAGCTAGCAGTACTGCTGGTATAGTAGTTTTCTTCAAGAAGCGGAATTCAACGAAGTCATGATGTTTCCTTCATCCGAGCAACTTCAAAGTGGGAAGTGGGCCTGTGATTTGACGGCTCATTAGTCATTGTTACTGCGGCGCGACGACCTGGGTGACTCTCCCTTGGAGTTCTGCATGCACGGCAAGTGGACCAGGATGGTCGACGTCCCACATGTTGGCGAACGGAAGTATTCTTTCCGATATCGAGGAGCAAGGAAACCGCGTGGTATAGTATCACTGCTGATTGGTTCGCAAAAAAATAGTATCACTGCCGATTTATAATTATTTTTTATTTCTGATGAATGCTAGCGTTTCAACTCTTACGACGAAGGGTGCCAAACACGGCACATGCTGGATGTCCCACACGTTAGCGAAAGGAGTGAGACATGAACAGCGTGGTAGAGCCCAGCGTAAAAAAACAGCGTGGTAGAGCGTCTCCACTTCTTCCACTTCTGGGTCGGTGACCACACGTAGTAGTACTTAGTGGTATGAATGGTACAAAGTGCGACCTGGAGAGAAAGACACGTCTAGTTGGAAGGTCTCGGGGCATACACGTAAACAAATATAAAAGTTAATATGTGCCTCCAACTAATATAATAGTAGTAGAGTACTTAGGCACGTACTCCATAACATCACTGTGCATTGCACGTACAACATTTAGTGGTAGTACATAGTAAGAGACAAATGCCGCCCAAGAGTTCCCTTCTCGACCTACTTTTGGGTGTTTGGTAGAGTGTATGGAGGGTGCATGAGTCCACACTAGTTTAGCACAAATACACTAGAAGCATGCATGAAGAGAGCATGCATGAAGAGGGGTGTTGGGTTGAGCATGCATGAAGAGGGAACAACTATGCTGAGACGAGAACGCAACCAAACACACCCTGTATGCCACGCATGTTCATACCATTTGTGCCTTTCTACTTCACTTACTGCGCTACATTACTCAGGTTCGTACGTCCACTCCTGGGTACATGTCCGTCTCGTAGTTCCAGTGCCACGTGTTCTTCATATAGATGGAACGATCGTTGCATAACACGTGCACCTTGATGCTAGATGTCTCGTGTGTTGGCAAAAAGATGAACAAAGCTCATGTAAAAAAAGTAGAGTGGAAGAACATAGATTCCGGATGACCGAGAAGGAGCAAGGAACCTCGTGGTGGAGCGTCTGCACTCATAATATTTAATATTATTCAACGATATAAAATTAACCAATCATCTCCACAGTGGACTGGAAGAGTACGAAACACGGCAGCCCAGTGTAGTTACATCATACTAGTACATGGCTAACCCATGCTATCACCATATTTCTTGGCTTTCGTGCGACACCTATCTCTAGTAATCCAGCAGCATGTATCGCTTCTCCCTCCTCATCTCTATCAAAGTGCGGCGGGCTGGCGTTTCTGCCGTCTATTGAGGTCGGTTAACTATCATATATTAGCGACATGCCAAGAGCATTCTAAAAAAATTCCTTTCACGTTTCGTTTTCAAAAAGAAAAAATCCTTTCACGTACGAATTTGCCTATATGCTTTGAGCAACTTGCATGTCCTATACTGCTCCTGTTTGATACTCTAACTTAGCTAGAGGTTAGACTAACTCGTGACTAACCCTGAACTAACTGTAGCCAAAGAGGTGTTTGGGTGACAGGGTTAGATTGACAATAAATGCACTTCATGGAGAGAGAAAGGTGATTTTTCAGTGGTCCCAATGAGAACTATCTCCAGTTAGCACCTCTTGGGTGGGATAGTTTTTTTGGTGGGTTCGGTGCAACTTGCTCCAATTTAAACCCTCATGCTTGGATACTTTAGGGCTATTTGAGCCCCAACTAGCTCAAACTAACTCTAACCCATGGCTCCAAATAGGGCCTATGGCCAGTCTCGACGCGGAGCAGTCGCGTGCACCGGGAAGCGGCGCTCTCTCGGCCGTCGCACCACTTCAAAGCCGGTGCCAGTGAGAGGTCGCCTCCGCTCTGGCCGGGCATTAATGCGGCACTGATGCTCCAGGGCGACGCTGACCATTTCACGCGGGAAGCGCGCGCTGGCAAGGGAGTATAGGTTTTGAACCGTTTCAGGTGTAGTAGTAATGGTAGTTTGCAAAACTACTCAATTATTGCACTCAGTTTCCTAAGAAATTGTGGTAAAAAACGTACTCCACAGCCCGCTTCCCTTCTCCTTCCTGCTCGTGATTTACGTGGCCATGTTAACGTGGTTGTGTCAAAAAAATGTCACTTCCTACTCGTGATTTGCGTTATATAATTACAAGCAAGATTCTCGTGCATTGCATGGAACATCAATATGCATTTTTTTACAAAACACCTGTTGTGATTGACCCATGCAGGAGTAATCCCATGTGTAAAAACTAATGATATCTCGAGAATTTTATTGGAAAACTGGTATCTCGAGAATGTCATCGAAAAAATGAAAGATGAGAGATAAGGCAAGGAGGAGTGGAGCGTGGTGGTGACTGGTGGTCGGAATGGGCGGAGGCATGGGGATGGACAGCGCTGGCAGGCGGTAGTGGCCACCATGCATGCTAGATTGTTCCAGAGACTTATTCCTTTTTTAATTGTTGAGCAATGAGGTTGTGGGAGATAATGATGTGGAGAGAGGTGCGGGTATCTTTTGTAAAATTATCATAGTTTGCTTCCTATCCATCAGATATAGATCATATGGTCTGTATTACAAGATGGCAGGCACACCATCATCACCAACTCGTTTTTTTTATAAGGGTACAGATGATAAGTTTGCTGACTACTAAAGTAAAGTGGAATCTGTCCATGTTATGCAAGTAAATAAAGGTGATTGTTTATCATACGGGTAAGGTTGGATGAAGGGTGGTAGGAACAAATGCTCCGCCTAGAGCATGTGTGTGTGAGATGGAGTCTTAGTGTGTGTGTGGTGTGTGTGTGTGTGAGAGAGAGAGAGAGGAGAGAGAGAGATGGAGTCTTAGTTTGTGTGTGTCAGAGAGAGA
>NC_041393.1:749923568-749936735 GCF_002162155.2 Triticum dicoccoides | reverse complement strand
TGTGAGTGTGTGTTTTGCCCATCCAAGCGGAAGTTATGAGCACAAAAGAGGAGAACGATTCGATATGGCATTAGGATTGAGGGTAATTAACTATGTATGGAGACATAGAGACCTTGAACATGCATGTGTGAGAGGTATACATGTATACGTGGGATGTGTGTGTGTGCGCGCGCGCATGATCGAGATAAAAGAAAGAAGACATAAGTCCTAAGATCAACGACATGGGAGAGACGGATCGGTATGACAATATGCATGCATGTGAGAATGCAGGGAAGAAGGCCCGACAATTAAGCATGTGTTTTTGTCTTTAAGAGATAGTGGCGTGGGCTGGAGCATGCATCTATGGCGTGTAGAGGGGGTGAGGTGCAATGATTGTGAAAAAGAGATCAACCTATAAATGCATATGTATGGATAGACATATATAGTGTGGGTGATAGGAAGCAAGACTCCGTGCGAGAAAGAAATGTTGACGGAGAAACTACAGATAGATACAGAGATGGAGATGCTAGCTAGAGAGACATCCGTTAGTTTGGGTGTCGGAGATGACCGTCGGGTGGTTCAAAGGGTGAAGTTATATATGTGTGTGAGAGGGCACTTGACTGCATGTAGAGAGAAACATATGTAGTGTGCATGATAGGAATCAAGAGTGAGGGCGAGAAAGAAGGTTGATGGAGAAACAGATAAATAGAAAGATAAAGATGCTAGCTAGTGTGCGCTGGAGATAGGAGTCGAGTGGATCAGAAGGCTGGGTTATGTGTGTGGGTGTGAGAGAGATAGAGAGAGGGTGCATGTGAGTCACATACAAACAGATATCAGAGAGAAATGAGATCCAGAGAGACGGAGTTTTGTGACTGCGAGAGAGAAAGATATTTCACAACGAGAGTGATAGCTAGAAAGACATATGAGGGAACGCAAGATATCTCTAGGGAGAGAGGGTGTGTTTGAGTGACATACAAGAGAACAATGGAGAAATATGAGACCCTGGGAGACAGAGTTTGTGTTTGTGTGAGAGAAAGAGATATTGAAGAGGAAGAGTCGTAGGTTCTCATATCTAAGGAGCAAAAGACATCTCTGTATGAGGGGTGTGCGAGTGGCACACATGGGAATAGTTGAGAGAAATGAGACCCCGGGAGACAAAGTTTTGTGTTTGTGTGAGAGAAAGAGATTCCACATGGAGAATCATAGCTAGAGACACATAGCAGGGAGCGAGATATACTTAGAGAGAGATAGAGTGATGAAGGTCGAGGGAGAGAGTACCATCAGTGTGTTATGCAGATAAAAGATCATTGTCGACATACAGGTAGCACGAGAGATGCCTGAGAGACGATGAACGCGTATAGGTCCAGAGAGATAGTCTTATATAAGCATGAGTGATAGCTATATGAGACGAATATCTGGACTAAAGGGGATTCAAATATTTAAACTGGAGATCACGACATCGATAATATCATAACACAAATTGGTGTATCAAACATGCATATTCATTTGAATTTGGGCACACGTGTAATGTTATATAGTTTATCAATATTGGTGATCCATAGATTCTTCAATTACAAACAATGCATGGTTTATATGCAATTAATGTCTAAACGGATTACACTATATGTTGCATGTGTGAAACACATTATACATGTTTGAGAAGTTAAAAAATCGCATGAAACACACATTAATTGGAGACCGTTAGCGAGGAATGCATACATTGGACTTCAACATAAAGTGGTTTCAAATATTTGAAAATCCAAATTGATGGATACAACCTTATGAATCTAAGATCATGCCATTTGTAAACCATATTTATGTATAAATGGTGTTGTGCTTTTGAAAGTATATATAAAAAAATGATGTATATAGAATGTAATTCCAATTGAAAATGGATCCCGCCCGAAAAAAAATAGTAGAATACAAACGGGATTCCAATTGAGTTGGCATGGTAAATGTGCACTGTGCAAAATTTGAACGAAGTGGGGAAAGTCACAGTAACCGCTCGAAACCAAAATCTGCGAGATGGAATTCACTACTGCCTATCCCTACCACGCAAAGCCTATCTGCTGGATATCTATAGGTTTCGATAGGGGTAGGTTTGTAATTTCACCCCAAACGCGACGTAACCGCCTCTCACCCGGATTCATACACGGTGGGCGCCAAAACATAGTGTGCCCTCGGCCGAAATCGACTCCCTCCCTGATTCATATTCATACACGGTGGGCGCCAAAAACAAACTCTCGTCGGCAAATATTCGGTGTATGCGAGATTACCGTCCTAGCCCCAACCGACTAATGTTGTTGTGATGTAGTAGAAATTTGAAACAGGGGCTAAGTTTGTAAATTTCCTCGCATTTGAGACAAGCGCGCCCTGAATACATGGTTCCCCCTTCCTCTCTACCTCCATTTTCCCCATTCGTACTCTGTGGGCGCCAAAACACCCTCTTCACCCCACCCTCCTCCGTCCGCCGCCGTCCGCCACCCCATCCACCGCCGTCCTCCTCCACCATGCCGGAGCTGATACCCCGACGCCGCCGTCCATTACAATAGATCGACCTCTCTCATCCACGCCTTCGGACCAGGATCCCTGCATCCCGTCCTCTCGCTTCATCCCCGCTGTCGTCCACCTTGCCGGCGCCGCTCCTACGACCGTCTCGTACACCGTGCCCCGCTGCCACCATCTACCCTCCTAGATCTGCTTCCACGCCGCTGACAGCCATCGCTACTGCAGCACCGTCAATTCTCAGCAGATGCGTACATGGCGCCGCACCAGAGGCGGTACTCTTTTGTATCTGCTCAACTTATTTATCGTAGCAAGAAAATAGATCGCCACTGCTTTACTCTGATTTCTTGTCTTGGTTGCGAAGTTGCCTTTGTCCGATTTGCACCTTCAGATCCGCCATGGCACGCTCAATACTATACTCCCAATGCTTATGGTTTTCCCCTTTTATATTCCACACTAGTTAAATCACAGTAGACTAAATTTTAAAATTGGGGCAGTCTATTTTTCAGAGCTCACCGTAGTTCGCCGGTGCGATCCAAGGGGCTCGGGTGGTTGTGGGGCCTCGCCCACCGATGAAAACTCGACGCGGGTGGGCGGTGGGGGTGGAGGAGGAACACAGGCGGTGGGGGCTGATGTTCCAGCCGGCGGCCCGTGCGGTGTTCTGTATGGGAAGAATCAGAGACAAGGAAGAAGAAGGGTTAGGAGACGTAGGATCTTCATCCAACTGCCTGAAATGGTCGAGAGACAGCTAGGAGTTGCATTCTTAATGCGCTCTGGTTCATCATGTGTGGGCACTGCGCAACCAACATTTTATTATCCAAAATCTGCTTGCTCTTCTTTACCATGTTCGATAGTGTTGGCCTGTACGTAATTTATAGGCTTTCAATTACTAGCGGCAATACAACACCGTATTTTCAAGCCAGTTCCACTTTCCTGATTTATATATCGTGGTTATGGTGTACCCCTGTTATGTACACTATGATCTGCCTAGTTGTTGTGTGCTCTTGTTATCATGGTTTGGCAATAAACTCTCTATACAGTATATTATGAACCTATCATCTGCCAGCTATCCTTACTTCTGGAGCCTATTTTTTGTGTACTTGTGCCAGATTATATAAATGCACGCACGATATTACAACACACATGAGCTCTCTCATCAGAATCCAGTGATAGCACATAAGTGTTTACACGGGTGCCCCTATATTAGAATATCATCTGCATTACAAAGATAATCTCACAACTATTTATGTTTTCATGGTTCTCAGATATTATACACAATTACAGTGAATATTAGAATCCGCGCATCAGAAGAATATTGTGGAACACTGCAATGACTTGCAAAATTGGCACCAAGGCATTGAGTGCCATTCTGGAAGCAATGAAACCCGTACGCTCCCCACCTGTTGATTCTGTTGGAAATATGCCCTAGAGGCAATAATAAAAAGATTATTATTATATTTCCTTGTTCATGATAATTGTCTTTTATTCATGCTATAATTGTATTATCCGGAAATCGTAATACACGTGTGAATACATAGACCACAATATGTCCCTAGTGAGCCTCTAGTTGACTAGCTCGTTAATCAACAGATAGTCATGGTTTCCTGACTATGGACATTAGATGTCATTTATAACGGGATCACATCATTAGGAGAATGATGTGATGGACAAGACCCAATCCTAAGCATAGCACAAGATCGTGTAGTTCGTTTCCTAGAGCTTTTCCAATGTCAAGTATCTTTTCCTTAAACCATGAGATTGTGTAACTCCCGGATAACGTAGGAGTGCCTTGGGTGTATCAAACGTCACAACGTAACTGGGTGACTATAAAGGTATACTACGGGCATCTCCGAAAGTGTTTGTTGGGTTGACACCGATCGAGACTGGGATTTGTCACTCCGTATGATGGAGAGGTATCTCTGGGCCCACTCGGTAATGCATCATCATAATGAGCTCAAAGTGACCAAGTGTCTGGTCACGGGATCATGCATTACGGTACGAGTAAAGTGACTTGCCGGTAACAAGATTGAACGAGGTATTGGGATACCGACGATCGAATCTCGGGCAAGTAACATACCGATTGACAAAGGGAATTGTGTACGGGGTTGCTTGAATCCTCGACATCGTGGTTCATCCGATGAGATCATCGAGGAGCATGTGGGAGCCAACATGGGTATCCAGATCCCGCTGTTGGTTATTGACTGGAGAGCCGTCTCGGTCATGTCTGCGTGTCTCCCGAACCCGTAGGGTCTACACACTTAAGGTTCGGTGATGCTAGGATTGTAGAGATATGAGTATGCAGCAAACCGAAAGTTGTTCGAAGTCCCGGATGAGATCCTGGATGTCACGAGGAGTTCCGGAATGGTCTGGAGGTAAAGAATTATATATAGGAAGTGCAGTTTCGGCCATCAAGAGAGTTTCGGGGGTCACCGATATTGTACCGGGATCACCGGAAGGGTCCCGGGGGTCCACCGGGTGGGGCCACCTATCCGGGAGGGCCCCGTGGGCTGAATTGGGGAGGGTACCAGCCCCTGGTGGGCTGGTGCGCCCCCCTTGGGCCCCCCTGCGCCTAGGGTTGGAAACCCTAGGGTGGGGGCGCCTCCACTTGCCTTGGGGGGCACTCCACCCCCCTGGCCGCCGCCCCCCTTGGGAGATCCCATCTCCAGGGCCGGCGCCCCCCCCCCCTTGGGGGCCTATATAAAGAGGGGGGTCGGAGGGCAGCCGTACCCTGACATCTGGCGCCTCCCTCCCCCTTGCTACACCTCCTCCTCCCGTAGTCGCTTGGCGAAGCCCTACCGGAACCCTGCTGCATCCACCACCACACCGTTGTGCTGTTGGATCTTCATCAACCTTTCCTTCCCCCTTGCTGGATCAAGAAGGAGGAGATGTCATGCTGACCATACGTGTGTTAAACACGGAGGTGTCGTCCGTTCGGCGCTAGGATCTCCGGTGATTTGGATCACGATGAGTACGACTCCCTCAATCCTGTTCTCTTGAACGCTTCCGCTCACGATCTACAAGGGTATGTAGATGCACTCCCCTCTCTCGTTGCTAGATGAACTCATAGATTGATCTTGGTGAACATAGGAAAAATTTTATTTTATGCAACGTTCCCCAACAGTGGCATCATGAGCTAGGTCTATGTGTAGTTCTCTATTGCACGAGTAGAACACAAATCTGTTGTGGGCGTAGATGTTGTCAACTTTCTTGCCGCTAATAGTCTTATTTTGCTTCAGCGGTATTGTGGGATGAAGCGGCCCGGACCGACCTTACACGTATGCTTACGTGAGACAGGTTCCACCGACTGACATGCACTAGTTGCATAAGGTGGCTAGCGGGTGTCTGTCTCTCCCACTTTAGTTGGAGCGGATTCGATGAAAAGGGTCCTTATGAAGGGTAAATAGAAGTTGACAAATCACGTTGTGGTTATTCGTAGGTAAGAAAATGTTCTTGCTAGAACCCTATTGCATCCACGTAAAAGATGCAACAACAGTTAGAGGATGTCTAACTTGTTTTTGCAGCAATTGCTTTGTGATGTGATATGGCCAAAAGTTGTGATGAATGATGAATGATATATTGTGATGTATGAGATCATGTTCTTGTAATAGGAATCACGACTTGCATGTCGATGAGTATGACAACTGGCAGGAGCCATAGGAGTTGTCTTAATTATTGTATGACCTGCGTGTCAATGATTTAACGCCATGTAATTACTTTACTTTATTTCTAAACCGTTAGCCATAGTAGTAGAAGTAATAGTTGGCGAGCAACTTCATGGAGACACGATGATGGAGATCATGATGATGGAGATCATGGTGTCATGCCGGTGACGAAGATGATCATGGAGCCCCAAAGTTGGAGATCAAAGGAGCTATATGATATTGGCCATATCATGTCACTACTATTTAATTGCATGTGATGTTTATTATGTTTATGCATCTTGTTTACTTAGAATGACGGTAATAAATAAGATGATCCCTCATAATAATTTCAAGAAAGTGTTCCCCCTAATTGTGCGCCATTGCTAAAGTTCGTCATTTCGAAGCACCACGTGATGATTGGGTGTGATAGATTCCTACGTTCACATACAACAGGTGTAAGACAGATTTACACATGCAAAAACACTTAGGTTAACTTGACGAGCCTAGCATGTACAGACATGGCCTCGGAACACAGAGACCGAAAGGTTGAACATGAGTCGTATGGAAGATACGATCAACATGGAGATGTTCACCGATGATGACTAGTCCGTCTCACGTGATGATCTGACACGGCCTAGTCGACTCGGATCATGTAACACTTAGATGACTAGAGGGATGGCAAATCTGAGTGGGAGTTCATTAAATAATTTGATTAGATGAACTTAATTATCATGAACTTAGTCTAAAATCTTTGCAAAATGTCTTGTAGATCAAATGGCCAGCGCTCATGTCAACATGAACTTCAACGCGTTCCTAGAGAAAACCAAGCTGAAAGATGATGGCAGCAACTATACGGACTGGGTCCGGAACCTGAGGAACATCCTCATAGCTGCCAAGAAAGCATATGTCCTAGAAGGACCGCTAGGTGAAGCACCCATCCCAGAGAACCAAGACGTTATGAACGCTTGGCAGTCACGTGCTAATGATTACTCCCTCGTTCAGTGCGGCATGCTTTACAGCTTAGAACCGGGGCTCCAAAAGTATTTTGAGCAACACGGAGCATATGAGATGTTCGAGGAGCTGAAAATGGTTTTCCAAGCTCATGCCCGGGTCGAGAGATATGAAGTCTCCGACAAGTTCTATAGTTGTAAGATGGAGGAAAATAGTTCTGTCAGTGAGCACATACTCAAAATGTCTGGGTTGCACAACCGCCTGTCCCAGCTGGACATTAACCTCCCGGACGAGGCGGTCATTGACAGAATCCTTCAGTCGCTCCCACCGAGCTACAAGAGCTTTGTGATGAATTACAATATGCAGGGGATGGTGAAAACTATTCCTGAAGTATTTTCAGTGCTGAAGTCAACAGAGGTTGAAATCAAGAAGGAACATCAAGTGTTGATGGTCAATAAAACCACTAAGTTCAAGAAGGGCAAGGGTAAGAAGAACTTCAAGAAGGACGGCAAGGATGTTGCCGCACCCGGTAAGCCAGTTGCCTGGAAGAAGTCAAAGAATGGACCCAAGCCTGAGACTGAGTGCTTTTATTGCAAAGGGAAGGGTCACTAGAAGCGGAACTGCCTGTCGTGGTTCTAAGTCTGACAGTAGAGTGGGGGGTAGGTATGGAGAGGCAAGGTCCTAGCTTATGGAGAGGTTGTAAACACAAGAGATGTACGAGTTCAGGCCCTTCTCGGACGAAGTAAAAGCCCTACGTCTCGGAGCCCGGAGGCGGTCGAGTGGATTATGCGTATATGGATTACAAGGTGCCGAACCCCTCTGCCTGTGGAGGGGGGTGGCTTATATAGAGTGCACCAGGACCCCAGCCAGCCCACATAATGAAGGGTTTAAGGTGTATTAAGTCCGGGGCATTACAGGTAACGCCCCACATAAAGTGTCTTTACTATCATAAAGTCTACTTAATTACAAGCCGTTGCAGTGCAGAGTGCCTCTTGACCTTCTGGTGGTCGAGTGAGTCTTCGTGGTCGAGTCCTTCAAGTCAGTCGAGTGAGTCCCTCGTTGGTCGACTGGAAGGTGACCTCTTCTAAGAGTGTCCTCGGGCAGGGTACTTAGATCAGGTCTGTGACCCTACCCTAGGTACGTGACTCCATCATTAGCCCCCGAATGGATTGAGGCTTGAGTGATGAAGGAGTTGATGTTGTTTCCGATTAGCTTTCGCATACTGGTCGTGCGTTGTTTTTGAACCAAAAATTCTTTCTGTTGATAGTGAACAACTTTTCTTCAGTCGACTCGATCCATTCTTTTTCTTCGTCGAGTGATCTTTTGGACTTTGCTGATTTCCGAGCGACGGATCGCAGGAAATCCCGCGTCTGGCAGACTGATCTGCCGTCCGCGGATTCCGCGGGATACGGAATTTGGGGGAGCGCGCGAAGCGGAGCGGACCGCGGCGCTCGGATGGGACGGGGCATAGACGCCTCGATTCCCGCGCCACTTTTTTTGCCACGTATCACACTTGCGCAACTGTTACAGGATATGATTAGATCGACCGGGCCCACATGTCATCCACTCGAAAGGGATCTTATAAATGCGTCCGGCGAGGGTTTTTTGAACAGTGCCTCAGCATTCTCTCTCTGCCCCTTCGTCTCCGCCCAACGCGCTCGCTCTCGCCTCCGCACCACTCCTCCTCACGCGCCTCGCCGGTAGCCATGGTCAAGGAGAAGACGGCGGCGCTGGAGCGCGCGAAGAAGGCGTCGTTGACGGAGAAGGCGAAGGGAAGATCCACTAGCCGCGGCGGGTCTTCGTCTAGATCTCGCCAGCCGAAAGGCTGGGTCCAGGGAGATTGGATCCAGTCGACCATCACGGAGAAGGATCTCCTCGACATGGCCAACGAGGGCCTGATCCCTCATGGAGCTGCGAGGCTTCCGGGGAAAGAGTGGCAGCCCCAGCCGGAAGAGGGTGAGTGCGTGCTTCTGGCTACCCATGTCGACCGCGGATTCTCTTTGCCGCCGAGCATTTTCTTCCGTGGTTTCTTGAACTTCTTTGGAGCGCAACTCCACCACTTCACCCCGAATTCTATCGCCTATCTTGCCGCGTTTGTGTCCATGTGTGAAAGTTTTCTGGGCTGTCGACCGCATTGGGGCTTGTTCAAGCACATATTCACGTGCCGCTCTCAAACCGTGAAGAAGGCGAGCCCAGGCGACGAAAGAACCCGAGTTGTCCAAATGTGTGGAGGTCTGGGGATCCAGGTGAGGAACAAGAGCACC
The DNA here is from genome assembly GCF_002162155.2 of Triticum dicoccoides. NCBI lineage: Eukaryota > Viridiplantae > Streptophyta > Magnoliopsida > Poales > Poaceae > Triticum > Triticum dicoccoides. The sequence continues at coordinate 749,927,395 of NC_041393.1, read as the reverse complement.
TTCCCAGCCATGACATTTCCCGAGTCAGTCAGAGGCTGGCAGTCGACCTGGTTCTACTGCCAGGATCAGTCGACGCCGGGACAGTCGAGTGGACTCCCTCAATTTACCATGGACCGAGTGAACAAGCCCTCCTCTCTGAAGTTGATTCCGGAGGAGAAAGCTGACGTGAAGATGCTGATGGAGCGCGTAGTTCAGTTGGTTCGGGAGGGAGTGACGGGTATGGATCTCCTGGAGGTTTTAATTAGGCGTCGAATCCAGCCTCTTCAGTTCCGGAGCCATTGCATGTGGTTGTACTGCGGGACTGAGGATGTGACTCGGGTCAATCCAGAAACAGTCGACGATACCACTCTGGAAAGGTGGATGGCCGCTGTTACTGGGAACAAAGATAACCCTCGCGGAGCCAGAAGGATTCCTCCACTCGACTGCCACAGTGATCCAAACAAGGTATGTCTGCTCCACTTCCCATTGTATTCTTGTCACATTTATTTCTGTTTTCTCTGCCGATCGGTCGACTGATCTTTGTCTTGATGTCTATCAGGCCCTTACTGAGCTGTACTCGATGCCCAATGGAGCACAGGCTCCGACCGAGGAGGGAGAAGCGAGCGGGGGCGAGAGCCAGGAGGAGGAGTGGGACTCGGACGCCGCTGAGGCTGATGATGATGATGATGACGATGAGGATGAGGAAGAGGAGGAGGAGGAGGAGGTCGCACCACCGCGCTCGGAAAGGCGGTCGAAACTTGTTCATGACCCTGCGACCGAACGCGGCGAGGGGGTTGCGACTGTTACACAGTCGACCAAGCGCCCTCGGACCACCTCTCCGGCGCCGACTGAAAAGGCGCCGAAGCAGCCCAGGGCGGCCCCGTCGAAGCCGACCAAGCACCTGCCGAAGATGAAGGTGTCTATCCCCACCATATCAGGGTAATCATGTTGCTTAAGTCTTCTTGTTTTGTGTGAACTTTATCTCTGGTTGGCGCTGGAGTTAGTCGACTGACTCTTTGGAGTTGCAGTGCTGCTACTTCTGAGACCTCAGCCCGGGCTGACGACCATGAGATGGAGGACGCAGCAACCTCGAAACCTGGTACTATACTCTTAACACCGTCTTTAGTCGACTGACTCATGATCTAATCCTGATTCTTTTCTGTAGCTCCATCCAATGTTGTTATCACTCTCCCTGATGATGATGAAGATGAGGAACCGCTGAAGTACAGAAGGAGTAGGAAAGCGTCTGCCAGCAGGGTGACCCAGGATGTGACGGTGCCTGAGACTCTGGTCGCGGAGGAGGAGAACACCACTCGACACACCGTGTCCTTCGCAGATCCACTGACGAGTGCTCCGCAGCCCTCCCTCTTCACGACGCACCACGTCCCAGAGGACCAAGCTGGCGCAGCGAAGGAGGCGATACGCCAGGCAGGGATCATGATGGAGCAGTTGAAGACCATCCGGGATGCGAGCCAGGCAGCTTACGACGCCAGTTCCGCCCTCCAAAGCAATGTTCAGGTCAGTCGACCACCGTTTGTTCTGTTAGGATATGCTATCAAAAACTTTTCTTTCCAGAATTTATAGTAGTCACCCAGTGGGTGTGTCGAGTTAAACTCCGTGTTAGGCGGGGCACGCTGAGTGCACCCGCTGCGTGTAGTCCCCAAGGCTAAGGTCGACTGCTGGCAGTCGGTCTTAGGCTTCATAAGTTCAGTCTTAAACTCCGTGTTAGCGGGGGCACGCTGAGTGCACCCGCTGGGTGTAGTCCCCAAGGCTAAGGTCGACTGCTGGCAGTCGGCCTTAGGCTTTATAATTTCAGTCTTTCCGTCATTCGACTATGGCGAATGGATTTCGCAAACCGGTGGGGGCACGCTGAGTGCACCCACTGGGTGTAGTCCCCGAGACTGTGGTCGACTGCTTGCAGTCGATTACAGTCTTAAAGAATATATCTCTTTTTTTTTTGAGGTCGACTGGTCGACTCTATCTTCAATAGGATTAGTGGGGGCACGCTGAGTGCACCCACTGGGTGTAGTCCCCGAGACTACGGTCGAATGCTTGTATTCGGTTGTAGTCTTAGAAACGCGTGATTTTTCCTTTTTCACTCGGAAGTGAATTATATTTGACATTTAGTCGATTGGTTCTTCGCAGAACTCCTGTGATCTTGTGGCTCGCTACTCTGAGCTGGAAAACAAGCACATTCAGCTCGAGCTGAAATTGAAGCTGGTTCAGGAGAATCTGATGAAGGCAAAGGAGGAGACCGAAGGTATGTTTGGTGAGACCTTGACGACTGCTTTTTCCCTTCATTTGTTTCAAAATCTGATCTTGCTGTAACTTGCAAGTAAGGTGAAGGAGGCCCAACGGAAGAAAGACCTTGAACTAGCTGAGAAGATCAAGCTTGTTGACGAGAAGTTAGTTTCAGTCGCTAAGCTTGAGCAAGAAAATGCCAATCTGAAAGCTGCTCTTGGGAAGAAAAAAGATCTGGAGGCCTTCCTGAATGGTCTTGCCAAGAAGCTTTTTCTTATGCTTGAAGGTAAATCTCTATGCTCGGCAATCATTTCCAACCGTGGTTTTTCCACTCGACCATTGCCTTGACTCGGTGATCGTCCTTGCAGAATTTTGTCAAAACTTTAAAGAAGAAACTAGCCGGCTGGAACCAAACCTTGACCCCGTCAATTCTCCGGTGAACGACGAAGTTGCCATGAATGTTTTCCGACTGGAGTCCCGTGTTGCAGATGTCGTGGACTATCTTGCAAGGCTGAAGGTCGCCACATCTCACATCGACTCGACGCTCTGGCCCAGGGAGACACTTCAGAACGACCTCGAGTCGCTGATGGCTCGCTTGAACACGATCCCTGGTCGAGTGCAGGAGTCGAAAAAATCCTCGGCTCGGTGCGGTGCAGATGTTGCTCTGTGTCTGGCCCGAGTCCACTGCAAAGATGCGCGAGAAGACAAGCTGGCGGCCCTCTGGGTGGCCAACACGAAGAAACACGACTTCAGGTCCTTTATGGAAACTTTCCTTGTGGCTGCCACTCGCATCGCAGATGGAATTGATCTTGATGAGTTTGTTGCACCTTCCAGCCCTCCACAGGAGGGGTAAAAAACTTCTTCTAAGCTCAACGCTTTAAATTTGCCTCGGTATGCCGAGTGGAGTTGTAACCGATAAACCTTAACGGGCTTAGCGCCTGAGCACTTTCGGTTCCTTTAGGTATCGGTCCGAACTTGAATTTGGTGTTTGAATATGATTGCTTTTGGCTCGAAATGTCGTTTGCAGGTTCAAAGCAGGGCGCTTACTGCAATCGACTTATTCCTTAGTCCACTTAGGTGAGCGCTGGGCTGCAGCTAAGCCTCCGAGTGAGAGGTTTGCTCTTCACTCGGTAGGATTTTTATATCTTAGGCGAGCACTGGGCTGCAGCTAAGCCTCCGAGTGAGAGGTCTGCTCGTCACTCGGTAGGATTTTGATAACTTAGGCGAGCACTGGGCTGCAGCTAAGCCCCCGAGTGAGAGGTTTGCTCTTCACTCGGTAGGATTTCTATATCTTAGGCGAGCACTGGGCTGCAGCTAAGCCTCCGAGTGAGAGGTCTGCTCGTCACTCGGTAGGATTTTGATAACTTAGGCGAGCACTGGGCTGCAGCTAAGCCCCCGAGTGAGAGGTTTGCTCTTCACTCGGTAGGATTTTGATAACTTAGGCGAGCACTAGGCTGAAGCTAAGCCCCCGAGTGAGAGGTTTGCTCTTCACTCGGTAGGATTTTTATATCTTAGGCGAGCACTGGGCTGCAGCTAAGCCCCCGAGTGAGAGGTTTGCTCTACACTCGGTAGGATTTTTATATCTTAGGCGAGTACTTGGACTGCAG
>NC_041393.1:749911298-749923106 GCF_002162155.2 Triticum dicoccoides | reverse complement strand
GGTAGGATTTTCATATCTTAGGCGAGCACTGGGCTGCAGCTAAGCCCCCGAGTGAGAGGTTTGCTCTTCACTCGGTAGGATTTCTATATCTTAGGCGAGCACTGGGCTGCAGCTAAGCCCCCGAGTGAGAGGTTTGCTCTTCACTCGGTAGGATTTCTATATCTTAGGCGAGCACTGGGCTGCAGCTAAGCCCCCGAGTGAGAGGTTTGCTCTTCACTCGGTAGGATTTCTATATCTTAGGCGAGCACTGGGCTGCAGCTAAGCCTCCGAGGAAGTCTGGCTTACCACTCGGTAGGATTTTTATATCTTAGGCGAGTACTTGGACTGCAGCTAAGCCTTCGAGTGGAAGTCTGGCTTACCACTCGGTAGGATTTTATTTAATCTTAGGCGAAACGGATTCGCGGCTAAGCCTCCGAGTGGAAGTCTGGCTTACCACTCGGTAGGATTTTATTTAATCTTAGGCGAAACGGATTCGCAACTAAGCCTCTGAGTGAGAGTCTGGCTCACCACTCGGTAGGATTTTTACAAACTTAGGCGAAACGGATTCGCGGCTAAGTCACCCACTGAGGGGAAAATTTTATTGGACAAAATAAAAAGTGACAAAAATTATGGAGGAACTGTGGCACTATTATTTTGAGATCCATGAACTACAGAAGTACTTTATTGCAACTCATCCGAGTGATTAAACTTAAGTGTAAAATGGGCGGAGTAGTTCCGCATTCCAAGCTCGGGGCTCGTCGATATTATGTTCGACGTTGTAAAGACGGTACGCCCCGTTGTGGAGAACTTTGGTGACGATGAAGGGTCCTTCCCAAGAAGGAGCAAGCTTGTGTTGTTTCTTCGGATCCACTCGGAGAACTAAATCTCCTTCCTGGAAGGCTCGACTCCTCACATTTCTGGCATGGAAACGACGCAAATCTTGTTGGTAGATGGTCGACCGGATCAGAGCCATCTCCCTTTCTTCCTCTAAAAGGTCGACTGCGTCCTGCCGCGCTTGTTCAGCTTCTGCTTCGTTGTAGATTTCAACTCGAGGAGCATTGTGGAGAAGATCACTCGGCAAGACTGCTTCAGCTTCGTAGACCAAGAAGAATGGAGTTCTTCCGGTCGACCGATTAGGTGTGGTCCGCAGTCCCCAAAGCACCGAGGGAAGTTCGTCGACCCAAGCTCCAGCTGCATGCTTGAGATCACGCATCAGTCGGGGTTTCAATCCCTTGAGAATCAGGCCATTGGCTCGCTCTGCTTGTCCATTCGACTGCGGATGAGCGACTGAAGCGTAGTCGACTCGTGTACCTTGAGAGTTACAGAAATCCTTGAATTCCTCCGAGTCAAAGTTCGACCCATTATCCGTAATGATGCTGTGCGGGACTCCATATCTGAATATCAGTTCCCTGATGAAGCTAACAGCAGCACCGGCGTCAAGGTTCTTGATTGGTTTAGCCTCAATCCACTTGGTGAACTTGTCGACTGCCACCAGTACATGCGTGAAGCCACTTCGACCTGTTCTCAAAGGACCGACCATGTCCAACCCCCATACTGCGAAAGGCCAGACGAGTGGAATGGTCTTCAGAGCTGATGCAGGCTTGTGTGACATATTCGAGTAGAACTGACATCCTTCGCACTTATCCACTATTTCCTTTGCCATCTCATTCGCCCTTGGCCAGTAAAATCCGGCTCGGTATGCTTTGGCCACGATGGTCCGAGAGGACGCGTGATGACCACAAGTTCCCGAGTGGATATCATTAAGGATGATTCGACCTTCTTCTGGTGTTATGCACTTCTGACCAACTCCAATCGCGCTTTCTCTGTATAACTGTCCTTTGATTACGGTAAAAGCTTTAGATCGACGGACGATCTGTCGAGCCTCTTCCTCATCCTCCGGGAGCTCTTTTCTCAGGATATACGCGATATATGGAACTGTCCAGTCGGGAATGACCACCAAGACCTCCATGACCAAGTCGACCACTGCTGGGACTTCAACCTCAGTCGGATCTGTGGCACTCTTGGGCTATGGAGCTTCTTCGGTGAAAGGATCTTCTTTGACTGACGGAGTGTGTATATGCTCCAAGAACACACCACTCGGAATGGCTTCTCTCTTGGAACCTATCTTTGCTAGATCATCAGCTGCTTGATTTTTCAGTCGGGGTATATGATGGAGCTCCAACCCCTCGAACTTCTTTTCCAGCTTCCTCACTGCACTGCAGTATCCAGTCATGGCTGGGCTTCTCACGTCCCACTCCTTCATCACTTGGTTGACCACTAAATCCGAGTCGCCATAGACCATCAGGCGACGGACGCCGAGTGAAATGGCCATGCGCAATCCGTATAAGAGGGCCTCATATTCTGCCTCATTGTTGGAGGAATCAAAGTGAATCTGGAGCACATATCTGAGCTTATCTCCTCTGGGGGAAACCAGGACAACCCCAGCACCGGAACCATTCAACATCTTAGAGCCATCAAAGAACATGGTCCAATGCTCCGAGTGAACTTCAGTCGGCTGCTGCTGTTCAATCCACTCGGCAAGGAAATCTGCTATTGCCTGGGACTTAATGGCTTTCTTTGCCTCAAACTTGATATCAAGGGGAAGAAGTTCAATCGCCCATTTAGCCACTCGACCAGTTGCATCTCTGTTGTGCAAAATCTCTGATAGTGGAGCGTCGCTGACGACTGTGATGGAATGATCAGAGAAATAATGAGCAACCTTCTTTGTGGTCATGTATATTCCATACACAAGCTTCTGATAATGAGGATATCTCTGCTTGGATGGAGTCAAGACTTCAGACAAATAATACACTGGGCGCTGAACTTTGAGAGCTTTTCCTTCTTCTTTCCGCTCGACCGTAAGCACAGTACTGACGACTTGTCCTGTGGCTGCGATATAAAGCAACAGAGGCTCTTTGCTGATTGGAGCAGCAAGCACCGGCTGGGTGGAGAGCAGAGCTTTTAGCTCGGCAAACGCTGCATCAGCTTCTGGAGTCCACTCGAACTTGTCAGCCTTCTTCATCAGTCGGTAAAGAGGCAATGCCTTTTCATCGAGTCGTGAGATGAATCGACTTAATGCGGCCAAGCATCCAGTAAGCTTCTGGACATCGTGCACTCGCACAGGGCGTTTCATTCGGAGAATAGTGCCGATCTTCTCTGGATTAACGTCGATCCCTCACTCGGAAACGAGAAAACCGAGTAACTTGCCACCAGGAACTCCGAATGTGCACTTTGATGGATTGAGCTTGATACCATACCTTCTGAGGTTGGCAAATGTTTCGGCGAGGTCAGCGAGCAGGTCGGAACCTTTTCGTGACTTGACGACGATATCATCCATATACGCTTCCACATTCCGACTGATTTGAGTGAGTAGACACTTCTGAATCATTCGCATAAATGTGGCTCCGGCATTCTTGAGGCCGAATGGCATGGTGATATAGCAGAAGCACCCGAATGGAGTGATGAAAGCTGTTTTTACCTCGTCGGGTCCGTACAGACGGATCTGGTGGTACCCGGAGTAGGCGTCTAGAAAAGACAATCTCTCGCATCCCGCGGTCGAGTCAACAATTTGATCTATACGAGGGAGAGGAAAATGATCTTTCGGGCAGGCCCGGTTGATGTGCTTGAAATCAATGCACATTCGGAGTGATTTGTCCTTCTTAGGAACCATGACGACATTAGCGAGCCACTCGGAGTGGTATATCTCTCGGATAAATCCTGCCGCCAACAGTCGAGCCACTTCCTCACCAATGGCTTTTCTCTTCTGAACGGCGGACCGCCGAAGATGCTCTTTGACTGGTTTTGCTGATGAGTCGACTCTTAGGCGATGCTCAGCCAGTCCCCTGGGAACACCTGGCATGTCAGCGGGCTTCCATGCAAAAATGTCCCAGTTCTCACGGAGGAACTGGATGAGCGCTTCTTCCTATTTCGGGTCGAGTGTTGTGGAGATGTGGGTCGGAGCTGCATCGGGGTCGGTCGGGTGAATGTGAACAGGCTTCATCTCACTGGACGACTGAAATGCAGATTCTGTGGCGGGTTTCTTGGATCACAGCAAATCACTCGGATCTGCATTTTGCTTGTATTCTTCGAATTCGACCGCTATCACCTGGGAATCGGCAATCTTTGAGCCCTTCTGAAAGCACTCTTCTGCCTTTTTCCGATCACCGGTGACAGTGATCACTCCTTTGGGGCCGGGCATCTTCAATTTGAGGTACACGTAACATGGTCGAGCCATGAACCGTGCATAAGCTGGTCTCCCCAAAATGGCATGATATGCACTCTGAAAATCCACGACCTCAAACGTCAACTTCTCTTTGCGAAAATGTTTCGAATCACCAAACACCATGTCCAGAGCTATTTGGCCGAGTGACTCGGCTTTCTTTCCTGGTATAACTCCATGAAAGCTCATGTTACTGGTGCTCAGTCGGGACATCGGAATGCCCATTCCTTTCAGTGTGTCTGCATATAACAAATTCAGCCCGCTACCACCGTCCATCAGCACTTTTGTCAGTCGAGTGCCTTCGACAACTGGATCGACCACCAAAGCTTGCCTCCCAGGGGTGGCAATATGAGTGGGTGATCAGATTGGTCGAATGTGATGGGTGTTTGGGACCATCTCAGATAATTTGCTTTTGCTGGGGCAACCATGTTCACCTCACGGTTAATAACTTTCAATCGACTCTTGCTTTCCACATCTGCAAAGATCATCAGAGTGGAGTTGATATGCGGATATCCTTCCTCACTGTCCTCCTTGTCTTCGGCCTTGTCCGACTCCTTCTCCTTGTCCTTAGACTATTTTCCCTGAAACTGCTGGATCAGAAGTCGACATTGGCGAGTGGTATGCTTCGGGTAAATGATATTTCCCTCTTCGTCTTTCTTCGTGTGGATGTGGCACGGCATATCCATCACGTCATTCCCTTCTTTATCCTTTACCTTCTTAGGGTTCCAGGACCCTTTTGGTTTCCCTTTAAATTTTCCCTGAGTCACGGCCAGAGCCTCTCCAGGAGCTACCGGTTCAGCCTTCCGCTTCTGTTTCCGACTGGTGTTTCCCTTTTCCGACTAACTCGGCTTGTGCTTGCCGCTTCGGAGTCGGTCTTCTTCTTCGCCGTTGGCGTACTTGGTAGCAATCTCCATCATCCGACTCAAGGTCATGTCACCGGTTCGACCAAATTTCAAACTCAATCTCTGTTCTTGACACCATCCTTAAAGGCGCAGACTGCCTGATGATCAGACACATTCTCCACAGTATGGTATAAAGTGATCCATCTCTGAATATACTCCCTGAGGGTCTCATTGGTCTTCTGCACGCAGACTTGCAGCTCCGTCAATCCAGCCGGTCGCTTGCAAGTTCCTTCAAACGTTCTGATGAACACTCGGGACAGATCTTCCCAAGTGTAAATGCTGCTAGGAGGTAATTGAGTCAACCATGCCCTGGCAGAACCTTCCAGCATGAGGGGCAAATGCTTCATGGCCACCTCGTCGTTCCCACCACCAATCTAAACCGCCACTCGGTAGTCCTCAAGCCAAGTTTCAGGCTTAGACTCACCAGTGAACTTGCTAACTCCTGTTGCCAACCTGAAATTGGGAGGGATCACTGCGGCTCTGATAGCTCTGCTGAAACATTCAGGACCAGAAACATGCACTCGACTGCTCGTGGGCGCATCTCTGTCGAGTCCACCTCGATGGGCTCTGTTCCGGTCGACCAAGCCTTGCACGATAATGGATCGCGCGTCGAAGCCTGGTTCTCTAGGGTCGACTGGAACTCTTGGCCCCGCACTGAGCTGACGTCTGTCATCTTGCTGCTGAGGAGCGTAAGACCCACCCCTCGGAGGGGAATTGGGCACTCGACGCCTATCATCTCGGTCGTGTCGGTCTCCATATTGGTCTCACCGATTCTCGCGCCCTTCACGCCGCGGAGGCGATCTGGGGCTGTGAGCCGACTGAACAGTATTCGCAGCGACGGATCGACTGTGAATTCTGTTGCGCGACTGCAATACGGCCGAATTCTGATCGCCTGCTGCCCGGAGCAGATCCCTGATCTGCATCAAGCCTCTGCCAGCTTCCGACTGAGAGGGCTGGATGGACTCTGCAATACGGGTCGCAGCTGCTAAATTCTGGACTGGGGTTCGATATACCTGAGTCGGCGAGAAGAGTTGACGTCGACTGGTGTCGGGAACTCGTTGCCACGCGCGCTCGTCGAGTGCTCGCTGAAGATTCTCCAGTCGAGTGCGTTCGGCCAAATTGGCCAAACGCGCCTCCTCCAAGGCGCGAGCCTCGGGGGTTTCTCCTACGATGGGAGTACGCAGTGCATCCACGTTCCTGCGGCGAAGTTCCTCTCTTTGCAGAGAGTCGAGTGGCTCGGGCTGGTACTCTTCGTGGTCTCGTGCGGGGTCGCCTCCGTCGCCTGCCCCACCATCACGGGCGAAGCCAGGGGGACTGCGGGGCCAATCGACCATCAGGATTTCCGCCGCTGGATCACTGCTATCGCACTCGGATGCAGTCTCTACGGAGCCAGTCGACAGATTGAACAGGCCGTAGAGAGATTCGTCGGGCTCGATTGCCGCAACTTGGGTGGTGGCCGTCTGGCGAGCCACCGCGTGCCTCACCCACCGCTGAAGCCTCGACCGGCCCGAGCGCTTACGCTGGCGGGAGACCGGGAGGGTGGCCGACGGGGGAGTCGACCGATACGGGGTCGACGGTTGCCGCAGCAGAACGCCGCGGACACATGCGCGAAAATGCGTCGCACCGCGGACGGGGAGCACATCGACGTCGAGTGGAGCCTCCTGGAGCCAGGCGGAGTCGTCGGCGACGAAGGTGAGAGCACCGAGACGGATCTCTCGACCCTCGACCAAAACTCCAGCAGCCATCATGATGAAAGTACTCGGAAGAATCGCAACTTCTCCACAAAATCGCTAAAACACCTGCCCCATGGTGGGCGCCAACTGTCGTGGTTCTAAGTCTGACAGTAGAGTGGGGGGTAGGTATGGAGAGGCAAGGTCCTAGCTTATGGAGAGGTTGTAAACACAAGAGATGTACGAGTTCAGGCCCTTCTCGGAGGAAGTAAAAGCCCTACGTCTCGGAGCCCAGAGGCGGTCGAGTGGATTATGCGTATATGGATTACAAGGTGCCGAACCCCTCTGCCTGTGGAGGGGGGTGGCTTATATAGAGTGCGCCAGGACCCCAGCCAGCCCACGTAATGAAGGGTTTAAGGTGTATTAAGTCTGGGGCGTTACAGGTAACACCCCACATAAAGTGTCTTTACTATCATAAAGTTTACTTAATTACAAGCCGTTGCAGTGCAGAGTGCCTCTTAACCTTCTGGTGGTCGAGTGAGTCTTCGTGGTCGAGTCCTTCAAGTCAGTCGAGTGAGTCCCTCGTTGGTCGACTGGAAGGTGACCTCTTCTAAGAGTGTCCTCGGGCAGGGTACTTAGATCAGGTCTGTGACCCTACCCTAGGTACGTGACTCCATCACTGCCCCAAATACTTAGCGGACAAGAAGGCCGGCAACACTAAAGGTATATGTGATATACATGTAATTGATGTGTACCTTACCAGTACTCATAGTAACTCCTGGGTATTTGATACCGGTGTCGTTGCTCATATTTGTAACTCACAGCAGGAGCTGCGGAATAAGCCGAGGCTGGCGAAGGACGAGGTGACGATGCACGTCGGGAATGGTTCCAAGGTTGATGTGATCGCCATCGGCACGCTGCCTCTACATTTACCCACGGGATTAGTTTTAAACCTCAATAATTGTTATTTAGTGCCAAGTTTGAGCATGAACATTGTATCTGGATCTCGTTTAATACGAGATGGCTACTCATTTAAATCCGATAATAATGGTTGTTCTATTTATATGAGAGATATGTTTTATGGTCATGCCCCGATGGTCAATGGTTTATTCTTAATGAATCTCGAACGTAATGTTACACATATTCATAGTGTGAATACCAAAAGATGTAAAGTTGATAACGATGGTCCCACATACTTGTGGCACTGCCGCCATGGTCACATTGGTGTCAAGCGCATGAGGAAGCTCCATGCTGATGGACTTTTAGAGTCTCTCGATTATGAATCATTTGACACATGCGAACCATGCCTCATGGGCAAAATGACCAAGACTCCGTTCTCCGGAACAATGGAACGAGCAACCAACCTATTGGAGATCATACATACTGATGTGTGTGGTCCAATGAGCATTGAGGCTCGCGGAGGATATCGTTATGTTCTCACTCTCACTGATGACTTAAGTAGATATGGGTATGTCTACTTGATGAAACACAAGTCTAAGACCTTTGAAAAGTTCAAGGAATTTCAGAATGAGGTAGAGAATCAACGTGACCGAAAGATAAAGTTCTTACGATCAGATCGTGGAGGAGAATATTTAAGTCACGAATTTGGTACTCACTTAAGGAAATGTGGAATCGTTTCACAACTCACGCCGCCTAGAACACCTTAGTGTAACGGTGTGTCCGAACGTCGTAATCACACTCTATTGGATATGGTGCGATCTATGATGTCTCTTACCGATTTACCGCTATCATTTTGGGGATACGCTCTAGAGACAGCTACATTCACTTTAAATAGGGCTCCATCTAAATCCTTTGAGACGACACCGTATGAATTATGGTTTGGGAAGAAACCTAAGCTGTCGTTTCTAAAAGTTTGGGGATGCGATGCTTATGTCAAGAAACTTCAACCTGAAAATCTCGAACCCAAGTTGGAAAAATGCATCTTCATAGGATACCCTAAGGAAACCATTGGGTATACCTTCTACTTAAGATCCGACAGCAAGATCTTTGTTGCCAAGAACGGATCCTTTCTGGAAAAAGAGTTTCTCTCGAAAGGAGTAAGTGGGAGGAAAGTAGAACTCGATGAAGTACTACCTCTTGGACCGGAAAGTAGTGCAGCTCAGGAAAATGTTCCTGTGGTGCCTACACCAGCTGGAGAGGAAATTAATGATGATGATCAAGGTACTTCGGATCAAGTTGCTACTGAACTTCGTAGGTCCACAAGGACACGTTCCACACCAGAGTGGTATGGCAACCCTGTCCTGGAAATCATGTTGTTAGACAACGATGAACCTTTGAACTATGAAGAAGTGATGGTGGGCCCAGATTCCAACAAATGGCTTAAAGCCATGCAATCCGAGATAGAATCCATGTATGAAAACAAAGTATGGACTTTGATAGACTTGCCCGATGATCGGCGAGCAATAGAAAACAAATGGATCTTTAAGAAGAAGACGGACGTGGAAGGTAATATTACCATCTATAAAGCTCGACTTGTCGCTAAGGGTTATCGGCAAGTTCAAGGGGTTGACTACGATGAGACTTTCTCTCCCGTAGCGAAGCTGAAGTCCGTCTGAATCATGTTAGCAATTGCCGCATACTATGATTATGAGATATGGCAGATGGACGTCAAAACGGCATTCCTTAACGGACATCTTAAGGAAGAGCTATATATGATGCAGCCGGAAGGTTTTGTCGATCCTAAGAATGCTGACAAGGTGTGCAAGCTCCAGCGATCCATTTATGGGCTGGTGCAAGCATCTCGGAGTTGGAACATTCGCTTTGATGAGATGATCAAAGCGTTTGGGTTTATGCAGACTTATGGAGAAGCCTGCGTTTACAAGAAAGTGAGTAGGAGCTCTGTAGCATTTCTCATATTATATGTAGATGACATACTTTTGATGGGAAATGATATAGAACTTTTGGACAGCATTAAGGCCTACTTGAATAAGTGTTTTTCAATGAAGGACCTTGGAGAAGCTGCTTACATATTAGGCATCAAGATCTGTAGGGATAGATCGAGACGCCTCATAGGTCTTTCACAAAGCACATACCTTGATAAGATATTGAAGAAGTTCAATATGGATCAGTCCAAGAAAGGGTTCTTGCCTGTGTTGCAAGGTGTGAGATTGAGCTCGGCTCAATGCCCGACCACGGCAGAAGATAAAGAAGAGATGAGTGTCATCCCCTATGCCTCAACCATAGGATCTATTATGTATGCCATGCTGTGTACCAGACCTGATGTAAACCTTGCCGTAAGTTTGGTAGGGAGGTACCAAAGTAATCCCGGCAAGGAACACTGGACAGCGGTCAAGAATATCCTGAAGTACCTAAAAAGGACAAAGGACATGTTTCTCATTTATGGAGGTGACGAAGAGCTTGTCGTAAAGGGTTACGTCGATGCTAGCTTTGACACAGATCTGGATGACTCTAAGTCACAAACCGGATACGTGTATATGTTGAATCGTGGAGCAGTAAGCTGGTGCAGTTGCAAGCAGAGCATCGTGGCAGGATCTACATGTGAAGCGGAGTACATGGCAGCCTCAGAGGCAACACATGAAGCAATATGGATGAAGGAGTTCATCACCGACCTAGGAGTCATACCCAATGCGTTGGGGCCGATCACTCTCTTCTGTGACAACACCGGAGCTATTGCCCTTGCCAAGGAGGCCAGGTTTCACAAGAAGACCAGGCACATCAAGCGTCGTTTCAACTCCATCCGTGAAAATGTTCAAGATGGAGACATAGATATTTGCAAAGTACATACGGATCTGAATGTCGCAGACTCGTTGACTAAACCTCTTCTGCGAGCAAAACATAATCAACACCAGAACTCTATGGGTGTTCGATTCATCACAATGTAACTAGATTATTGACTCTAGTGCAAGTGGGAGACTGTTGGAAATATGCCCTACAGGCAATAATAAAAGGATTATTATTATATTTCCTTGTTCATGATAATTGTCTTTTATTCATGCTATAATTGTATTATCCAGAAATCGTAATACACGTGTGAATACATAGACCACAATATGTCCCTAGTGAGCCTCTAGTTGACTAGCTCGTTGATCAACAGATAGTCATGGTTTCCTGATTATGGACATTAGATGTCATTGATAATGGGAACACATCATTAGGAGAATGATGTGATGGACAAGACCCAATCCTAAGCATAGCACAAGATCGTGTAGTTCGTTTGCTAGAGCTTTTCCAATGTCAAGTATCTTTTCCTTAGACCATGACATCGTGTAACTCCCGGATACCGTAGGAGTGCTTTGGGTGTATGAAACGTCACAACGTAACTGGGTGACTATAAAGGTATACTGCGGGCATCTCCAAAAGTGTCTGTTGGGTTGACACGGATCGAGACTGGGATTTGTCACTCCGTATGACAGAGAGGTATCTCTGGGCCCACTCGGTAATGCATCATCATACTGAGCTCAAAGTGACCAAGTGTCTGGTCACGGGATCATGCATTACGGTACGAGTAAAGTGACTTGCCGGTAACGAGATTGAACGAGGTATTGGGATACCGACGATCGAATCTCGGGCAAGTAACATACCGATTGACAAAGGGAATTGTGTACGGGGTTGCTTGAATCCTCGACATCATGGTTCGTCCGATGAGATCATCGAGGAGCATGTGGGAGCCAACATGGGTATCCAGATCCCGCTGTTGGTTATTGACCGGAGAGCCGTCTCGGTCATGTCTACGTGCCTCCCGAACCCGTAGGGTCTACACACTTAAGGTTCGGTGACGCTAGGGTTGTAGAGATATGAGTATGCAGCAAACCAAAAGTTGTTCGGAGTCCCGAATGATATCCCGGACGTCACGAGGAGTTCCGAAATGGTCCAGAGGTAAAGAATTATATATAGGAAGTGCAGTTTCGGCCATCGGGAGAGTTTCGGGGGTCACCGGTATTGTACCAGGATCACTGGAAGGGTCCCGAGGGTCCACTGGGTGGGGCCACCTATCCCGGAGGGGCCCGTGGGCTGAAGTGGGGAGGGGACCAGCCCCTGGTGGGCTGGTGCGCCCCCC
>NC_041393.1:749882426-749910949 GCF_002162155.2 Triticum dicoccoides | reverse complement strand
AGGGGGGTGGGAGGGCAGCCGTACCCTGACATCTGGCGCCTCCCTCCCCCCTTGCTACACCTCCTCCTCCCGTAGTCACTTAGCGAAGCCCTGCCGGAACCCTGCTGCATCCACCACCACGCCGTCGTGCTGTTGGATCTTCATCAACCTCTCCTTCCCCCTTGCTGGATCAAGAAGGAGGAGACGTCACGCTGACCGTACATGTGTTGAACGCGGAGGTGTCGTCTGTTTGGCGCTAGGATCTCCGGTGATTTGGATCACGACCAGTACGACTCCCTCAACCCCGTTCTCTTGAATGCTTCCGCTCGTGATCTACAAGGGTATGTAGATGCACTCCCCTCTCTCGTTGCTAGATGAACTCATAGATTGATCTTGGTGAACGTAGGAAAATTTTTATTTTATGCAACGTTCCCCAACAGATTCTTGTTCAAAATATCATCCTAATGACTATGCTAACCTCGAGGAGTCAAAGGCAGATGGTCTGTCCTGTTCACCCATCAAGGTGTCTCTTCTAATTTGGCAAGGTTTTATTGATTGCGCGTATCTTGCATATGTTATCTTGCATTTCTTCTACTTTGTTGCACCACCATCTGCTTAGTTTACTCATCATATAACTCGAGATGCCATGCCCATCCATTATCAATACATATTCCATCTATCGTCATACCATGTTTTTTCACTCAAATGTTGTTCTTGTGCATCAGACATCAAAAAGGAAGAGGGTGATTGCCGAACCTGAAGGAGCACCAGCAAAGTCCTTGAAAAACGTGGTGGTGCCAGAGAAATCAGACAGCGCCCCACTTATATTGGTTGTACAACCAGTGACACAAAACATAGGACCGACTCCAGCAGACTGTACCAATACTTCACTGGCCACACCACTAGCCCCACCACACAGGACCTGCACTCCAGTAAAAGGTATACCGATTTCATTTGCCATAGCACCAGTCGTACCACAGAAAAATCCCACTCCAGCAAAAAGTACAGCAAGTCCACCGGCCGAAGACCTATCCCAACTGCAGAGACGGCCATTTCCTGCAGATTGGAACCCCATTCCATTTGTTCCCAGTTTAAAAGACAATGCTTTCAATGTTTTTAGGGACTACGTGCATATATTCCCATCATGGGAAGATTATAGTGAAGACAAACACCATTTTCACATCTTCCTATCCAACTTACGTGTAAGTGCTATTATTCATGGTTATTATTTTCCTGTTTTCTGCTGATCGAACACATCAATGATTTACATTACATTGTTGTAACTAGGTGAGGGTCAATCTGGATAGTCATGACGAGCAAAGCTTGCTTGTGCTTTTCAAGGAAGCATTGCAGCAGTATCGGTGTTACCTGAGGAAATCACACTTTGATGGCAAGTCTATAAACGAATTTCCGGTGAAGTCTCTTGTGCTAAATTTAGAAGACATTGAATGGAAAAACCTTGTTATGCACTGGTCTCGTTCCCAGGATGAAGTACTGTCTATGAAATCACATGACAATTTGAACTTCTACTTTTCCGCATGTGCCTTACGGATCTTTTTTGCAGGAAATCATCTCGAAGAAGAATTCCAGTTTGAAAAGAACGACAGGATATTGCAAATATGATGCCCGCTGCTTTGCTCTTGTTAGTACCTGTTGTCCTGTATCACTATACTTGCATACATACCTGGTTCATTATGTGACAGTAGTATGCATGATAGCTTGCTTATCAATTGTTCGCTCCAAATTATCTGATCTGTATGAATCGTTACATTAGTGTAGAATATATCCAATGCCAATGAATTTTTTTAGCTCTGCATTGTTCTTGTAAGTACATGTTGTCCTTTATCAGTGTACTTATATTGACAGGTAGTTGTTCATGTACCATCACTCTGCAACTTATTTTCCTTTGCCCTCCATTTTCTACACATCAGATCTATATTTACTCTTACCATAAGGTTGGTACTGAAGAAGTTTAGTTGTGCATTGCTCTTGGTTGTGCCTTTTGCCTGTATCGCTGCACATACATTTATAGCTACTTGGTTATGTAGCATCACTCTTCATCTTATCTTAAATATTCTCCATTTTTTCGTATATTATCACATCTATATTTACTCTTAACAAAATTTAGAATAAAGGCAATGCTTATGAAGAAGATTCTGTGCTAAACTTCTTGAATTGCCCCCCCCCCCCATCAGCATGGACAAGGGCTTTATAGAGCCTGTCTTCACCAGTAATGTAAGTTTGTCCTTCTCATGCCTTCAAACTTTGTTGTGTATATTTGGTTAGGCATGACTGCAACAGCTGTTTATTTTTGGTGTTTGCATCAAATTGCATGTTTAAAGTTTATTATGTAGTTCATAAAAAAAGTTTGTCCTTCTCAATTTAAGTTTTTAGTTGTACAACCAAGTTCCTTCTACATACCATGTAAATTGAACTATTCAGAGCAAGTGATCTTCTTTTGCACTGCATGTATGCTTCTGTTCTTCATCCGTAATCCAGTGGTGTGGTGAACCTACCCACTATAGCACAATGTCATATTCTGCAATGTCTTAACTATGAACAATGTCATATCATTCTACTATTATTTAAACCGTCTCTTTATTTGCCAATCTGAAATATGATAAATTAACAGCACACTAACCATTGATACTTATGAGTTCTTGATCTGTAATCCAGTGGTGTCATGAAGCTGCCAACTCCTTCACAATGTCATTTCCTGCCATGTCTTGACCTGAACAATACCATATTGTGTTAATGTAATTTTAAACTGTGTCACTTTATTCGTCAGTAAGAAATGTGATGAATTGTCAGCACTGATACTTTTATGTGCGAAACATGTCATCTGTCTGCTTGTCTATCTTTCAGAGTGAGGAAGATATAAGTGTTGAACAAGCGTAGTCTCATCATCTTGCTCAGCTGCTTGCGCTGCAACTCCCCAGCAGGGCTAACCTTTCTTGAACTCAATTGAAGTGCTGTCGGTTTTGTATATTATTTTGTCGGTGTGTTTATTTGCACTGGTGGCGATCTTTGATGCCCAGTGTATGTAATCTGTTGTCTGCTTGTGCTTTATTATCATAGTGGCGGACTTTGATGCCCAGTGGATGTAATATGCCGTAATTTCTTTATTGTATAGTCTAGGTTTTTTCTTATTCACGATGCTGCAGTTATTTTACTGTATATATGTCTTGTCTTCGCAGTAAACCGGCCAAACCGTAAAATTACGGTACATAATCGGACCGTCATGCAATCACGATGTATGATCCGCATCATGGGCCCCGTCAAACTGGCCCACTAGTAGATTCGGGCCTTTAATAGGCCGAGTAACCCCCGGCCCTCTTTTCACAAGAAAACTCAATGGGCTTTTAGGAGGCTGGGAAATAGGCTGGGCCTGAAACGTGCTGAATCGCTCACGGGCCGGCGGCAGCCCGAAATGGACCCCGGCCCATGATTGTGCAAATCAATTCACGGGCTTTTAACAGGCCAAAGTTGTCTCGGTACTTGTTTGGCCCAATCAGATATCGGCTGCGAGCAGGCCGGATGCAAACCGGGCCGTAGTTAGGCCCAACTATATGACGGGCTTTTAACAGGCCGAAATTAATATAGGGCCGAAATGTTAAATGGGCCCTTAACAGGCCGAAACTAATATCAGGCCGAATTACTAAATGGGCCTTTAGCAAGTGGGCCCAAAAGCATAGCGTCCAATCAACGGGTCGAATCTTATATGGGCCATAATTGAGCCCAAAGCCTCTTAAAGGGTCGGACCTGATCTGGGCCGTGATTTGGCCCAGAAAGTGGGAGGCTTTTGACGGGTCGGATCTTATATGGGCCATTATTAGGCCCGGAACGTGGCAGGCCATTAATGGACCGGATCAATTATGGGCCGGCATTTGGCCCAAAACATGGCAGCCAGTTAATGGGCCGGCCTACTAGGGTCCTCAAAATCTTGTGGGCCTACAGCTGGGCCGGCCCATTAATGTCGGCGCAATCTCGTGGGCCTTTAGCTGGGCCGGCCCATTATGATCCGCAAGAATTTTGTGGGCCTTTACCTGGGCCAGCCCATTATGGCACACAAAAATCTTGTGGGCCTTTACCTGGGCCGGCCTATTATGGCCCGTGAAATCTTGTGGGCCTTTAGCTGGGCCAGCCCATTATAGTCCGCAAAATCTCGTGGGCCTTTAACTAGGCCGGCCCATTAAGGGCCGCAAAATCTTGTGGGCCTTTAGTTGGGCCGGCCCATTTAAACTTGATTGGTCGTGCCACGTGTCGACGTATCATAGGCGCCTTCTGTCCAATGAGTGGATGGCATCTATCCCAACAATGAGCCGACACGTGTTTCCTCCAGCCAATGATGATTTTACATGTGGAAAATCCCCATTGGTCGGGGCTGTTAACGGGTTATCGGATCCAAAACCCGACCTGATAGCTTAACGGCATTCCGTTACGGTGGATGCCACGTGTCGGTCACCCTTGACGAAAGCACTTCTGTGACGCGCGATTTATCGTCATGGAAGTGTACACTTCCGTGATGATAATTTTGGTAATGTCATGGAACACTTGTACGACAGCACAGGTATGACTATCTTGATTTTGTCTTAAAATCGTCATGGATATACATGCATGACAAAAAATGCGACCTACTGTGACAAACACGTATCATCACGGAAGTGTATTTTTTTTGTAGTGTCTTCTTTTGGAAAGTCTTGTCAGGGTTGACTCGTGGCCGCTTCAGTTCCTGCTTGGAGGAAGGACTGGCAGGAACTTCTGGAGGCGGCAGCGCTGTTGGGTTTCGTAGTAATTTCAAAATTTTCCTACGCACACGCAAGATCATGGTGATGCATAGCAACGAGAGGGGACTGAAATTGGAAGCATTAGAACAACGTGGTTGATGTAGTCATACGTCTTCACGGCCCGACCGATCAAGCACCGAAACTACGGCACCTCTGAATTTTAGCACACGTTCAGCTTGATGACGTCCATCGAACTCCGATCCAGCCGAGTGTCGAGGGAGAGTTCCGTCAGCACGACGGTGTGGTGACGATCTTGATGTTCTACCGTCGCAGGGCTTCGCCTAAGCACCGCTACAAAATTATCGACGAGGACTATGGTGGAGGGGGGCATCGCACACGGCTAAGAGATCAAGAGATCAATTGTTGTGTCTATGGGGTGCCCCCCTCCCCCATATATAAAGGAGTGGAGGAGGGGGCCGGCCAAGGGGGGTGGCGTGCCCTGGGGGGAGTCCAACTCCCACCGGGAGTAGGATTCCCCCCTTTCCTATTAGGAGAAGGAGAGAGAAGGAAGAGGAAGGAGGGAGGAAGGAAAGGGGGAGCTGGCCCCCCTCCCAATTCGGATTGGGCTTGGGGTGGCGTGCCCCCTCCCTTGCTCCTTTCCCCTCCTTTCCACTAAGGCCCAATAAGGCCCATATACCTCCCGGGGGGTTCCGATAACCTCCTGAAGCTCCGGTATTGTCCTAATCTCACTCGGAACCTTTCCAGTGTCCAAATATAGTCGTCCAAAATATTGATCTTTATGTCTAGACCATTTCAAGAATCCTCGTCATGTTCGTGATCACATCCGGGACTCCGAACAACCTTCGGTACATCAAAACTCATAAATTCATAATAAAACTGTCAACTAAACCTTAAATGTGCGGACCCTACGGGTTCGAGAACTATGTAGACATGACCGAGACACGTTTCCGGTCAATAACCAATAGTGGAACCTGGATGCTCATATTGGCTCCTACATATTCTACGAAGATCTTTATTGGTCAAACCGCATAACAACGTACGTTGTTCCCTTTGTCATCGGTATGTTACTTGCCCGAGATTCGATCGTCGGTATCCCAATACCTAATTCAATCTCATTACTGGCAAATCTCTTTACTCGTTACGTAATGCATCATTCTGTAACTAACTCATTAGCTACATTGCTTGCAAGGCTTATAGTGATGTGCATTACCGAGAGGGCGCAGAGATACCTCTCTGACAATTGGAGTGACAAAACCTAATCTCGAAATACGCCAACTCAGCATGTACCTTTGGAGACACCTGTAGAGCTCCTTTATAATCACCCAGTTACGTTGTGACGTTTGGTAGCACACAAAGTGTTCCTCCGATAAACGGGAGTTGCATAATCTCATAGTTGTAGGAACATGTATAAGTCATGAAGAAAGCAATAGCAACACACTAAATGATCAAGTGCTAAGCTAACGGAATGGGTCATGTCAATCACATCATTCTCCTAATGATGTGATCCCGTTAATCAAATGACAACTCATGTCTATGGTTAGGAAACATAACCATCTTTGATTAATCAGCTAGTCAAGTAGAGGCATACTAGTGACATTGAGTTTGTCTATGTATTCACACATGTATCATGTTTCCGGTTAATACAATTCTAGCATGAATAATAAACATTTATCATGAAATAAGGAAATGAATAATAACTTTATTATTGCCTCTAGGGCATATTTCCTTCAGTCTCCCACTTGCACTAGAGTTAATAATCTAGTTCACATCACCATGTGATGTGACACCAATATTCACATATGTATGTGATTAATACCCATAGTTCACATCGTCATGTGATCAACACCCAAAGGGTTTACTAGAGTCAATAATCTAGTTCACATCGCTATGTGATTAACACCCAAAGAGTACTAAGGTATGATCATGTTTTGCTCGTGAGAGAAGTTTGGTCAACGGGTTTGTCACATTCAGAGCCGTATGTATTTTGCAAATATTCTATGTCTACAATGCTCTGCACGGAGCTACTCTAGCTAATTGCTCCCACTTTCAATATGTATCTAGATTAAGACTTAGAGTCATCTGGATTAGTGCCAAAACTTGTATCGAGGTAACCCTTTACGACAGACCTTTTGTCACCTCCATAATCGAGAAACATATCCTTATTCCACTAAGGATAATTTTGACCAATGTACAGTGATCTACTCCTAGATCACTATTGTACTCCTTTGCCAAACAAGGGCAGAGTATACAATAGGTTTGGTCCATAGCATGGCATACTTTTATAGAACCTATGACTGATGCATAGGGAATGACTTTCATTCTCCTTCTATTTTCTGTCGTGGTCGGGATTTGAGTCTTACTCAATTTCATACCTTTGAAACACAGGCAAGAACTCTTTCTTTGACTGTTCCATTTTGAACTACTTCAAAATCTTGTCAAGGTATGTACTAATTGAAAATATTATCAAGCGTCTTGATCTATCTCAATAGATCTTGATGCTCAATATGTAAGTAGCTTTACTGAGGTCTTTCTTTGAAAAACTCCTTTCAAACACTCCTTTATGCTTTCCAGAAAATTCTACATCATTTCCGATCAATATTATGTCATTCACATATACTTATCAGAAAGGTTGTAGTGCTCCCACTCACTTTATTGTAAATACAAGCCTTTCCAAAATTCTATATAAAACCATATGCTTTGATCAACTCATCAAAGCGTATATTCCAACTCCGAGATGCTTGCACCAGTCCATTGATGCATCGTTGGAGCTTGCACATTTTGTTAGCACCTTTCGGATCGACAAAACCTTCTGGTTGCATCATATACAACTCTTCTTCCAGAAATCCATTCAGGAATGCAGTTTTGACATCCATTTGCCAGATTTCATAAAATGTGGCAATTGCTAACATGATTCGGACAGACTTAAGCATCGTTACGAGTGAGAAAATCTCATCGTATTCAACACCTTTGAACTTGTAGAAAACCTTTCGCAACAAGTCGAGCTTTGTAGATAGTAACACTACTATCAGTGTCTGTCTTCCTCTTTGAAGATCCATTTATTTTCTATGGCTTGCCGATCATCGGGCAAGACAACCAAAGTCCACACTTTGTTCTCATACATGGATCCCATCTCAGATTTCATGGCCTCAAGCCATTTTGCAGAATCTGGGCTCATCATCGCTTCCTCATAGTTCATAGGTTCATCATGGTCTAGTAACATGACTTCCAGAACAGGATTACCGTACCACTCTGGTGAGGATCTTATTCTGGAAGACCTACGAGGTTTGGTAGCAACTTGATCTGAAGTTTCATGATCATCATCATTAACTTCCTCACTAATTGGTGTACGAATCACTTAAACTGATTTCTGTGATGAACTACTTTCCAATAAAGGAGCAGGTACAGTTACCTTATCAAGTTCTACTTTCCTCCCACTCACTTCTTTCGAGAGAAACTCCTTCTCTAGAAAGGATCCATTTTTAGCAACGAATATATTGCCTTCGGATCTGTGATAGAAGGTGTACCCAATAGTTTCCTTTGGGTATTCTATGAAGACGCACTTCTTCGATTTAGGTTCGAGCTTATCAGGTTGAAACTTTTTCACATCAGTATCGCAGCCCCAAACTTTTAAGAAACGACAACTTTGGTTTCTTGCCAAACCACAGTTCATAAGGCGTCGTCTCAACGGATTTTGATAGTGCCCTATTTAAAGTGAATGCAGTTGTCTCTAATGCATAACCCCAAACCGATAGTGGTAAATCGGTAAGAGACATCATAGATTGCACTATATCCAATAAAGTACGGTTATGACGTTCGGACACACCATAACGCTGTGCTGTTCCAGGTGGTGTGAACTGTGAAACTATTCCACATTGTTTTATATGAAGCCAAACTCGTAACTCAAATATTCTCCTCCACGATCAGATCGTAGAAACTTTATTTTCTTGTTACGATGATTTTCCACTTCACTCTGAAATTCTTTGAACTTTTCAAATGTTTCAGACTTATGTTTCATTAAGTAGATATACCTAGATCTGCTCAAATCATCTGTGAAGGTCAGAAAATAACGATACTCACCACGAGCATCTACACTCATTGGATCGCATACATCGGTATGTATTATTTCCAACAAGTCAGTAGCTCGTTCCATTGTTCTGGAGAATGGAGTTTTAGTCATCTTGCCCATAAGGCACGGTTCGCAAGCATCAAATGATTCATAACCAAGTGATTCCAAAAATCCATCTTTATGGAGTTTCTTCATGCACTTTACACCAATATGACCCAAACGGCAGTGCCACAAATAAGTTGCACTATCATTATTAACTTTGCATCTTTTGGCATCAATATTATGAATATGTGTATTACTACGATCAAGATTAATAAACCATCAACATTGGGTGTATGACCATAGAAGGTTTTATTCATGTAAACAGAATAACAATTTATTCTACGTTTTAGATGAATAATCGTATCGCAACAAACATGATCTAATCATATTTATGCTGAACGCAAACACCAAATAAGATTTATTTAGGTTCTACACTAATCTCGAAAGTATAGGGAGTGTACGATGATGATCATATCAATCTTGGAACCACTTCCAACGCACATCATCACTTCACCCTCAACTAGTTTCTGTTTATTCTATAACTCCTGTTTCGAGTTACTAATCTTAGCAACCGAACAAGTATCAAATACTCAGGGATTACTATAAACACTAGTAAGGTACACATCAATAACCTGTATATCAAATATACCCTTGTTCAGTTTGCCACCCTTCTTATCTACCAAATATTCAGGGTATTTCCACTTCCAATGACCATTTCCTTTGCAGTAGAAGCACTCAGTTTCAGGCTTTGGTCCAGCTTTGGGCTTCTTCACGGGAGTGACAACATGCTTGCCATTCTACTTGAAGTTTCCCTTTCTTTCCCTTTGCCCTTTTCTTGAAACTAGTGATCTTGTCAATCATCAACACTTGATGTTCTTTCTTGATTTCTACCATCGTCGATTTCAGCATCACGAAGAGCTCGGGAATCGTTTTCGTCATCCCTCACATACTATAGTTCATCATGAAGTTCTACTAACTTGGTGATGGTGACTAGAGAACTCTGTCAATCACTATCTTATCTGGAAGATTAACTCCCACTTGATTCAAGCGATTGTAGTACTCAGACAATCTAAGCACTTGCTCACTAGTTGAGCAATTCTCCTCCATCTTTTAGGCGAAGTATTTGTCAGAGGTCTCATACCTCTTGACACGGGCATGAGTCTGAAATATCAATTTCATCTCATGGAACATCTCATATGTTCCGTGACGTTTCAAAAATGTTTTTGTAGTCCCGGTTCTAAGCCATAAATCATGGTGCACAAAACTATCAAGTAGTCATCATATTGAGCTAACCAAACATTCATAACATATGCATCTGCTCATGCAATAGGTCTGTCACCTAGCGGTGCATCAAGGACATAATTCTTCTGTGCAGCAATGAGGATAAACCTCAGATCACGGACCAAGTCCGCATCATTGCTACTAACATCTTTCAACTTAGTTTTCTCTAGGAACACATATAAAAACATAGGGAAGAAAAAACATAGGGAAGCAACAATGTGAGCTATTGATTTACAACATAATTTGCAAAATACTACCAGGACTAAGTTCATGATAAATTAAAGTTCAATTAATCATATTACTTAAGAACTCCCACTTAGATAGACATCCCTCTAATCATCTAAGTGATCACGTGATCCAAATCAACTAAACCATGTCCGATCATCACGTGAGATGGAGTAGTTTTCAATGGCGAACATCACTATGTTAATCATATCTACTATATGATTCACGCTCGACCTTTCAGTCTCAGTGTTTCGAGGCCATATCTGTATATGCTAGGCTCGTCAAGTTTAACCTGAGTATTCCGCGTGTGCAAATGTTTTGCACCCGTTGTATTTGAACGTAGAGCCTATCACACCCGATCATCACGTGGTGTCTCAGCACGAAGAACTTTCGCAACGGTGCATACTCAGGGAGAACACTTATACCTTGAAATTTAGTGAGAGATCATCTTATAATGCTACCGTCAATCAAAACAAAATAAGATGCATAAAGGATAAACATCACATGCAATCAATATAAGTGATATGATATGGACATCATCATCTTGTGCTTGTGATCTCCATCTCTGAAGCACCGTCATGATCACCATCGTCACCGGCGCGACACCTTGATCTCCATCGTAGCATCGTTGTCGTTTCGCCACCTATTGCTTCTACGACTATTTCTACCGCTTAGTGATAAAGTAAAGCAATTACAGGGCGATTGCACTGCATACAATAAAGCGACAACCATATGGCTCCTGCCAGTTGCCGATAACTTTGTTACAAAACATGATCATCTCATACAATAAAATTTAGCATCATATCTTGACCATATCACATCACAACATGCCCTGCAAAAACAAGTTAGACGTCCTCTACTTTGTTATTGCAAGTTTTACGTGGCTGCTACGGGCTGAGCAAGAACCGTTCTTACCTACGCATCAAAACCACAACGATAGTTCGTCAAGTTAGTGATGTTTTAACCTTCTCAAGGACCGGGCGTAGCCACACTCGGTTCAACTAAAGTTGGAGAAACTGACACCCGCCAGCCACCTATGTGCAAAGCACGTCGATAGAACCAGTCTCGCGTAAGCGTACGCGTAATGTCGGTCCGGGCCGCTTCATCCAACAATACCGCCGAACCAAAGTATGAAATGCTGGTAAGAAGTATGACTTGTATCACTCATAACTCACGTGTGTTCTACTCGTGCATATAACATCTACGCATAAAACCAGGCTCTGATGCCACTGTTGGGTTTCGTAGTAATTTCAAAATTTTCCTACGCACATGCAAGATCATGGTGATGCATAGCAACGAGAGGGGAGAGTGTCGTCTATGTACCCTCGTAGACCGAAAGCGGAAGCGTTAGAACAACGCGGTTGATGTAGTCGTACGTCTTCACGGCCCGACCGATCAAGCACCAAAACTACGGCACCTCCGAGTTCTAGCACACGATCAGCTCGATGACGTCCCTCGAACTCCAATCCAGCCGAGTGTCGAGGGAGAGTTCCGTCAGCACGATGGTGTGGTGACGATCTTGATGTTCTACCGTCGCAGGGCTTCGCCTAAGCACCGCTGCAATATTATCGAGAAGGACTATGGTGGAGGGGGGCACCGCACATGGCTAAGAGATCAAGAGCTCAATTATTGTGTCTATGGGGTGCCCCCCTCCCCCGTATATAAAGGAGTGGAGGAGGGGGTCAGCCAAGGGGGGTGGCGCGCCCTAGGGGGGAGTCCAACTCCCACCGGGAGTAGGATTCCCCCCTTTCCTATTAGGAGAAGGAGACGGAAGGAAGAGGAAGGAGGGAGGAAGGAAAGGGGGGCCGGCCCCTCCCAATTCGGATTGGGCTTGGGGGGCGTGCCCCCTCCCTTGCTCCTTTCCCCTCCTTTCCACTAAGTCCCAATAAGGCCCATATACCTCCCGGGGGGTTCCGGTAACCTCCCGGAGCTCCTGTATTGTCCCAATCTCACCTGGAACCTTTCCGGTGTCCAAATATAGTTGTCCAATATATCGATCTTTATGTCTCGACCATTTAGAGACTCCTCGTCATGTCCGCGATCACATCCGGGACTCCGGACAACCTTCGGTACATCAAAACTCATAAACTCATAATAAACTGTCAATGAAACCTTAAGCTTGCGGACCCTATGGGTTCGAGAACTATGTAGACATGACCGAGACACATTTCCGGTCAATAACCAATAGCGGAACCTGGATGCTCATATTGGCTCCTACATATTCTACGAAGATCTTTATCGGTCAAACCGCATAACAACATACGTTGTTCCCTTTGTCATCGGTATGTTACTTGCCCGAGATTCGATCGTCGGTATCCCAATACCTAGTTCAATCTCGTTACCGGCAAGTCTCTTTACTCGTTACGTAATGCATCATTCCATAACTAACTCATTAGCTGCATTGCTTGCAAGGCTTATAGTGATGTGCATTACCGAGAGGGCCCAGAGATATCTCTCCGACAATTGGAGTGACAAAACCTAATCTCGAAATACGCCAACTCAACATGTGCCTTTGGAGACACCTGTAGAGCTCCTTTATAATCACCCAGTTACTTGTGACGTTTGGTAGCACACAAAGTGTTCCTCCGGTAAACGGGAGTTGCATAATCTCATAGTTATAGGAACATGTATAAGTCATGAAGAAAGCAATAGCAACATACTAAATGATCAAGTGCTAAGCTAACGGAATGGGTCATGTCAATCACATCATTCTCCTAATGATGTGATCCCGTTAATCAAATGACAACTCATGTCTATGGTTAGGAAACATAACCATCTTTGATTAATGAGCTATTCAAGTAGAGGCATACTAGTGACATTGAGTTTGTCTATGTATTCACACATGTATCATGTTTCCGGTTAATACAATTCTAGCATGAATAATAAACATTTATCATGAAATAAGGAAATAAATAATAACTTTATTATTGCCTCTAGGGCATATTTCCTTCAAGCGCCGGTGCCGTGGAAGCCGATGGGAGAGCTAGCATGCCCCCTCCCTTAGGATCTGACGCTTCCTGTTTCCATCAACATCCTGCATGACTTCGTCAGACTTGCTCACCAAAGAGTTATCCATATCAGGCTCGGTAGGGTTGACATGCTCCTGAGTACGACCTGCAGATCGTCCTGCACGGCGACCCCCGCGGCGTCCTCTACCTCGCCCCGCTGCCGGACCTGTCCTAACTCGCATGTTCCAATTTGCTCTCAGATTCTTGAAGTGTAACGCGGACGGAGGATGGATCCCGTTGCCGTGTTCTTTATAGACATGTCCAAGGTGGCCACAGACTACGCACCAGTCGGGAAGACGCTCATACTTCACACGGTAGATCTGTCTCTTGCCATCGCGGATCATTGACACCGCGTTCTTCAGAGGTTTGTGCACATTGATCCTTACCCAAATGCGGTAAAAGTTACCAGCAAAGTCTTGGATCATTGTTTCGGTAAAAAGAACCTCGCCCACTCTTGCCGCCAGCGGCTCAACCAGGTGTGCATACAGATCAGGAACATCGTGGATTTGGATCCATATATCAAGTGTGTCCAGCTTTACCTCAGTAGGCTTCGTGATCCCATCGTACGTCGCAATGATGACAGCATCTCCTCTGAAATTCCACGGCCCCTCCTGCATCACTCTTTCCCAATCACCAAGGCAGAAAAATTGTAGTGTGTAGAGGTTGTCTTCAAGGGGTTGGAACTTCACATCGTGAGCCAAAGCCCAAGCTGCCCTCATGTTCTTAAAGAACCAGTATTGACTATAGGATTTGTCAATGTGAACCCTAGCTATGGCCATCCACCTGGTTGCATCTGGTGGAGCTTGCTTCTCATCAAAGACGACATCATTGAGGTCTTCCTCACGGAGTCCCAATTCTGCCATCATCTTCTCTACTTACGACACGGAGGAGGGGCCCGACGCTTCGCCCTGCTTCGATCCCATCTACGCTGAAACTTGAAACCCTAGCCCGAAACAGAAAGATCGGACTGTGTAACGAACCCTAGCTCTCCCAGCGCTGCCAGAAGTAGTCGATCAGGGCCGGGAAGTGATGCTAGATCACCCCTTGATCAGCCCGAATCGATCTCCACCGGGGCAAACGGGAGGAGGGAAGGTAAAGGCTCGACGGCGGCGGAGAACGCCCCCAGGAGAAGAAAACCCTAACCGAGAGGGAAAAAAGTTATGCGACGAGTTTTTTTTGAGCGAAATGCTTACTTTTTTTTAGGGAAATGCTTACTGGCACTTGGACTGTATCGTTGGGCCTCTTTGTGGAGAACATTGTCGGGCTCTGCTTGCAACTTATGCAGGCTCCAGCCCACTTACAAGCTTTTTATCCCTATAAAACTTGTTCGAAAAAATAAGTACAGTCAGACAAACAGCTGGCGCACGACATCGCCGACCAGCTCGTCGAAGATGGCGCGCTCGATCTTCCTCCCGACGGCGCAGGCGTCCCCGCACAGCGCCTCCGGCACCCACGGCGGCCTCCCGACGTCGCGCTCCGCCGTGCCGTCCGCCGTCGCCCGCGCCACGTGCCGCCACACCTCGTCCTCCAGCTCCCTCCCCCGCGGCCGCGACGACGATGGCGCGCCGTCGTTGCATTCGACGACCCACCGGCGCAGACACGACGGCGAAGAAGACGAGACGGCAGGTCTGGCTCCCGCCAGCAGCGCCTCGTTGGCCAGGTCGAAGAGCAGCCTGCGGCGGTCCGCCGCCCCGAGTTCCTCATCCTCTCCGGCGCCGTCGTCGCGGTACCGGAGGCGGCGGTAGTAGTGCCCGTCCTCGACCTCCTCGAAGACGTCGTCGGAGATGGCGATCGAGTCCGTCCTCGCAACCGGTGCCTCGTCGTCGTCCTCGACGAACAGCCCCGCGGCAACGAGCACTTCTCTGACGTACGCCGTGTCCGGGTCGTCGCTCTCGGCCGCGGCGTCGGCCTTCCATTCCCACGGCGACTCGCCGCCGCCCACGGACGCCTCCAACTCCGACGAACACCTGGGATTCCACCTCGGGCTCGACTCTGCAAAAGAAGAATCAGCAAAACGCATTGCTGCAGCAAAGAGATCATATGGAATGCAGCAAAACTTTTGGTAAATTTCTTCAGACTTTTGTAGTAGCACGGTACCTGGGAGGAACGTGCAGTTGAGATCGCCGGAGAAATGGCGGCCGCCGCTGACCTCCAACGGCGACACCGGGCTGGGAGGCGCCAGCCCGGCCGAGAGGAAATTCTGACGGGGAGACGCCGGAGAGGAAGGCTTCTTCCTGGACAGATGCGTCAGCAGCAGCTTCCCTGCTCCTCCGCCCATGCAGAGGCTCTGCCTCAGGCTCGCCACCGTCCCTCTGAAAATGCTGAAGCTTCTGCTCCGGCCCACCGTCTTCTCCGCGCCTTCAGAGGACGCGCCCGAAGAACACCCAGCCGCCGGCGCCGAGAACGACCGGAGCAGCGCACGCGGTGACGCGACGACGAAGTCGACCCCGTCGTCGTCGTGCAGCTTCGCCGGACTCCGACGCGGGTCACGGTCAGGGCTCTGCCGGTCGTTCACGCCAGCTCCCGCCCGCAACGGTGACCACCTGCTGCCCCTCGGCCCTCTGCCCGTGGTCTTCGTCGGCGACATGGCCTCGGTCCTCGCCATGACGCTCCTCAGCATCCTGTGCTCCGGGGACGGCGAGCCGTCGCGCCGGCCGCGGTCGCCTCGGAAGACGCGGAAGGACTCCAGCCGGCTCAGCCTCTTGCCGACGGCCTCCCTGATCTGCCTCGCCGTGTCGTGAGCCGTTCGCTCCGGGCCGTCGCCGACGCTTCCCCAGCCTCTCCTCGCCTTCGCGACGGCGTCGCCTGGGCCGTCGGCCTTGGCCTTCATTTCATCCTTGAGCCTCTCGGCCCTCTCCTTCACCTCCCGGAGGAAGTCCTCCATGTCCATCCCGCCGTCCCGCACCGCCTTCCACGACGGCGTCGCGCTCCCATGATCGCCGGCAGCACCGCGAGTAGCACCAGTCGCCGGCCTGAGGATGGCTATCCGTGTCGCCGGCACGCCGCGCAGCTTCTCGGACGACGTGGTGCTCATCTGATCATGATCGCCATGTTCACCCGAGAATTCATCAGACGCTGAAACTTCTGAACCACCATGGCGCTGCTCCGACTCTTCATCATTCTTCTTCAGGCCAACCACCAGCGCCTTGACACCTCCTTCTTCCCCCTCCACGCTGCTCTGGCGGCCGCCATAGCCGTACCTGGCCATCTTCTCCCGGCGCAGGTTCTCCTGCGCGATCCTCTGGATGCACCGCCCGTCCAACAGCCCGGCCACCCGACCACCACTCCTCCTCCCCGACGCATCCGCCATTGCAGTATCCTCCTCCGTCCCCAGCGGCGTCGACGCCATGGAGGCGAGCTGCCAGGACGCCCGGAACCCCTCCTTGATCTGGTGCAGCAGCTCCTCCTGCGGATGCTCGCGGCGGCGACGATCGCGCCGGGCCCGCCTCCGCCGCGGCTTCATCTTGTTGAGGCAGTACCGGTAGTAGTCCCCGCCGACGCGGCGGCCGTGGTGGGCGCCGAGCGGGCCGCACTTGGGCTGCTCCGCCTGGGACGACGACGGTTTCAGCACGCTAATGGTCGTGGTTCGCCCCGAGGCTTGGACGATCGTCGTCGCCGTCGCCGGCACCAAAGCGTGCTGGTGGTGGTGGTCCTCCATGCCCATGAGGCGGGCGATGACGCTCGGCTGGCCGAGCATCGGTCGATCGGGTTCTTGCGAAAATGGCGGGCGTGGCGACCGTGCTGGCTGCTGGTCGAGGAGGGTTGGGGTTGATGTTCAGCTCGATCACCTGCTGTGTCAACAATGGCAGCAAATGGATTTCTGGGAGGGAGGAGTCGTCCCGCGCACGACCAAACATTTTGTTTCTGTGTGCGCCGGCTGGACGTTCACGACGGCAGTTTGATCCTAGCACGTCCATCGCTCTGCATTTCATTTTCATTTGCGCCTATCAAAACTCCACAGGGCATCACTTAGAATTAGGCACTGTTTGGTTCATAAGTCCTAGGACTTTTTTTAAAAAAAAAATCAACGGGGGGAGATTTCCCCACCTGAATTTTCATATATCTGGGCCGGACCGCCCGAATATACAAGATAGCATTACATATTTTTTTATTCTTTTTTACAAGCAGGGAAGGAGGCAAGAGGGGCGGAGGGTGCAACACTAGGCGGCTAGGCACCGAATCCACACATCGGCAGCGTCCTTGAGGGTAGTAGGGAGGCGGACGCGCCACAGCACGGCATCCTCTCTGCAAAGCTGCAGTAGCCGGGGGAGTGAGGGTGGCATGTTCTCGAAGACCACCGCGTTGCGGTGTTTCCAAAGTTGCCAGCAACAAAGGAGCAAGAAAGCTGGCCCCGTCCGAGGAGGGACCAATCCCGGAGGAGACATAAGGTGCAGCAGCTTGACTGTGGAGACTGTCGGGGTCGCCCCGACAGAGGCCCAGAACTGCTGGGCAAAGGGGCAAGTGAAGATGAGGTGGTTGGCCGTCTCAAGCGGAGCCGAGCAGATGGGGCAGCCAGCCCCGGCAACCTCAACAATGTGCTTACGCAGAAGCACGTCTCTCGTATGAATCCGAGCCTGCACCAGGAGCCAGGCGAAGAAACGAACCCTGCTTGGGGCGTAGCTCGTCCAGATGAAGTTGGCGAAAGGCGCTCCCACACCACCAAAGTGGCATAGCTGGTAAACCCCGGCAGAGGAGAGATCGGTCCCTTTGGCACAGCCCGGGCGGAGAGCACGAGCGTCAGCCTCCTCGGACAGGACCAGCGACTGGACGATGAGGAGGAGAAGTCCTCGCTCGCGCGCTCCAGCGCGGTTTAGCCGCGGTACGAGCCCCCCGTCGAGCCCATGCTGGGCGACGTGGGCAACCGAGACGTCCGGCGAGGTGACGTGGGAGAAGAGAGAGCTCATCTGGATGGAGAGGGCGCCACCGGGGAGCCAGGAGTCGAGCCAGAACGCCGTCGTACGCCCCTTCCCGACGGAGATAGTGGTGAGCGCCCGGTACAAAGGCATAAGTTTGGCGAGGGACGACCAATGTGGCCCGGGTCGCGACATGGCCGAAGCTGGGGTTAGGAGAGAGCGACCCAATTCGCCCCAGACCCAACGCGCCCACGGGGAGTCCTGACGAGAGTGCAGCCGATGAAGGAGCTTCAGCAGGAGGCAGCGGTTCTGGATTGGGAGGGCGCGCACCCCCAAACCCCCCTCCTCCTTTGTCCAAGTGACACGATCCCAAGCGACAATGCGTTGCGCCCCCGATGCTTTGTCCGCACCGGTCCACAGGAAGGACCGCTGCAGGGCATCAATCGCCCGAAGGACAGACGGAGGTACCTCCATCGCGGCCATGGCGTATGTGGGGAGCGCGTCCAGCACGGCGTTAAGGAGGACAAGGCGCCCTCCAAAGGACAGGAGCTGAACACGCCACCCGGAGAGGTAGCGCTCAGCCTTGGCGATGAGCGGGAGGAAGTTGTCCATGGTGAGCTTGCGGTTGGAGAGGGGCAGCCCGAGGTAGATTTGTGGAAGGACCCCACAGCACACCCCAGGACCTGAACGAGCTCCTGAAGCTCGCCGTCGGGGACGTGGATGGGCGCGACGGTGCTCTTGGAGAAGTTGATGACCAGCCCCGTCGCGGCCGCAAAGTCGTCGAGGACGCCTTTTAGAGGTCGCACCGCCCCAAGCTCAGCCCGCATGATAATGATCGTGTCATCAGCGTACTGAAGGACTAGAGGCGGCGCATCGCCAACCAGAGGATGATGCATCCCGCCGTCGGTCTTGATCATACGTTGGAGCACATCAGCAACCAGCAGGAAAAGGTACGGAGACAGGGGGTCCCCCTGCCGCAGCCCTTTTTTACATCGGATCCATCTCCCCGGCACACCATTGAGCATCACCGCAGACATGGACGAGTGGAGGATAGAGTCCATCCAATCACACCAGAGAGAGGGGAAGCCGCGCACCTCCATAATCCGGCGTAGGCTTCGCCAGTTGATGGAGTCGAAGGCCTTGGCGAAATCCAGCTTCAGAACAAGGGCGGGGGCTTGGCGGGCTTGGCAGCACTGCACAATCTCCGTAGCGAACACAAAGTTCTTAGAGATACTCCGCCCACGGATAAACCCAGACTGGTTAACACCAACCACGTCCGCGATTTGCTGTTGTAGCCGAGTGGTGAGGACCTTGCACGGGATCTTGACATCACAGTTTTGGAGAGAGATGGGACGGAACCTGTCGGGCGCAAGTACCCCCTCGCCCTTCGGAAGAAGCACAACATGAGCTCGGTTGACACAGGAGAGGTCAACCGAATAGTCATGGAGCCCGCGCATCAGCCGGAGGACGTCGCTGGAGACAAGCGGCCAAGCCGCCTGGTAGAAGGCCGGCCCCAGGCCGTCGAGCCCAGGGGCGCTGGTCCTGTCGAGCCCTCGAACAGCGGCTTCGAGCTCGACTGGCTCAAAAGGGGTGATCAGCTTGGGCCCGTCAACACCGGCGACGCCGGCGTACAGCGCCTGGAGGTCAAAGCGCCAAACGGGGTCGGAGGTACTCCCAAGAAGGTCGGAGAAGAAAGCGTGGAGGGCCTCCGCCTTTGCAGCGTGGCTGACGAGGACCGTGCCGCCGACGTCCAGCGCCTTGATCCTGTTGGACTGGAAGTGCTGGGATGCCATGGCGTGGAAGAAGCGAGTGTTCTCATCGCCCTCTCCCACCCTTCTGAATTTGCCTCGCTGCCGCCAGAATGCCGCTTGTTGGCAAACAGAGAAAGCCAGCGCGGCTTGGGCATCCCGGCGAAGGCACGCCTCCGCTTCCGAAAGAACACGGTGCTCCTCAAAGAAGTCAAATAGGTCAATAATAAACCTGCAGTTATTATCGTGGAGAGGGACATACCGGTGATTTGCTTTCCAAACCTTTGCAGCGCGGCGGAAGGACTTGACCCGAGCCGCGATGTTCTTAGCCCCGTCGGTGACCAAGGGAGGGCGAGCCCAGGCCAGGGAGGTAGATGGAAGGAATAGTGGATCCAAGAGCCATTTGTTCTCAAAGCAAAACTGTCGAGATGCAGGAATGCGCGTGGAGGCAGTGACGAGCAACGGGAAGTGGTCTGACGTGACACGAGGGCGGGAGGCAAGAGTGGAGTTTGGGAGGGCTGCGTCCCAGTCAGCGTTGAAAAAAACCCAGTCGAGTCGGGCGAGGGTTGGCGGCGACCGCCGGTTCGTCCATGTGAACAAGCGGTCGGAGAGGGGGAGCTCTACGAATGAAAGGGCGTTGATCAAGGCGTTGAAGCGGGACGCAAGGGAGGCGCGAAAGTTGGCGTTGTTTTTCTCATGTGGGTACCGGATAAGATTAAAATCTCCAAGAGCAAGCCAGGCTCCGGAAATGGATGCCGAGACGGCCATCATCTCATCAATGAAAGCTTGCGTGAAAGAGTGGTCGGAAGGGGCGTAAATATTCGTGACCGAGAAGGCAAGGTCTGAGGACGTAGAGGCGAACTTGGTGGTAAGGGAGTAACGGGCGTCCGAACGGGAGACAAGGGACAGAACAGAGGGATCCCAAGCAGTGACCAGACCACCGCGGGAGCCGTCGGCGTCCTTGTGCTCGAGCGCGGAGAGGCGGGCAGGGAGGAAGGAACGGGCTTTGCCGAGAGGGAGAGACGCGAGCTTTGTCTCCTGGATGCAAGCAACAGATGAGTTGGCATCGTCGACGGCACCGCGAACGAGCACAGATTTGTCGGGGTCGCCAAGCCCCTGGACATTCCAGGATAAAAGCGAGAGCGAGCAAAAGGTTGTACTATCCATCACCGATCGAGGCACCAGGCTTACAGGAAGGCGAGACGGCAGAAAATACTAGGTGGAACACACGATTACATAAGGAAACAGAGTACAAACGGTGATACAAGATGGAAATAGAGAAGAAGAATAAAGAAGGGATACATCGCCTAGTCATGGGGAGCCGAGGCGAACAGCACATAAAAGAACGCAGGGGGCCGCTAATCATCACCACTCGAGGGCACCGAAGGGGTGGGGATGCCCGCTGCAGCCCGGAGATCGGACACAGGGTTCATTCCCAGAGGCTTTAGCACGGCATCGATGATCTTGCGGCGTGCGACGGTGGCCTGGAGCTTGGAAGAGCACCCCTTAAGAGAGTCCTTGGGTGCTCTCTGTTTGACAGCCTTGGCTGTCATGGAGATATACTCAGCAGGTTCTTTGAGGGCGAGCCGCCGGCTGTAGCGGACGGGCAGAGGCGGAGGGGGGGCGGAGGGAGCCGACTGCATGTTGCATGGCGCATGCATAGCGGGCTGGGCCTCGTACCCGGAACCCGCGGGGGACTCCGTAACCCCCAACCCGACCACTTCATCAAGCCCGTTGACCAGCACGTCGTCCAACTCGGTGATGACGACCGAGCTACGGGGAGAGGAGGGTGGCGCCCGGCTGTACGCGAAGGGGGCAAGTTCGTCGGCAAAGCCGGCTGAGGAGCCCGACGCGGGGAGAGGAGGGGCCCCGTGGAGCCGAAGCAGAGCGGCGAGCAGGTGCCCCCCTCCCCCACCGCCCTGCCGTCTAGGGGGAGGCTGCTGACGGGGAGGGGCGGGTGCTGGCCACCCCAGGGGAAAGCCATGAAGGGGCGGCGGGGGGCCGTTGTGGGCGAAAGGCGGCGGAGGGGGCGGCCCAAAGAAGGGGATGTAATTCCCGTCTTGGGTGTAGGAGTCCGCCTGAGGCCAGACCGCGAGCGTGCGCACGGTGACGACGCGGGAGCCCCAAGTGCCGCCCCGCGGCCAGAGGTCACAGGGGACGACCCTGGCATGCTCGATGAGGAGGACGACGCGGACCGCCGAGAGATCTTCGCCCGTGAGCACCCTGTGGTCGATCTCGGCGAGGTCGCCGAAGCCGGAGAAGGCACGCGCAATGCCGACTGGGTTGAAATGCTCAGGGGGGAACCGAGTGGCGGAGATGAGGGCGTGGGTGGCAGCCCTAGGCACCACCCGATCGGCCTCCTCTTCTCGGACGAAGGAAATGCGAGCGCCCTCGAAGGGGAGGTCGCGGAGAGCAGCGCATGGTCTCAACTTATAAGTCACAAGTCCCTAAAAAGTCCCTACATGATTGGTTCCTGGGACTTATAAGTCCCTATAAGACCATATTACAACTATAAGTCCCTATAAGTCCCTCCTTGAGAGTCTTATTCCATAAGTCCCAAATGCCCACTTTAAGTCCCTATAAGTCCCTCCTGTTTGGTTTAGATGGAACTTATAGGGACTTTTTTAAGTCCCTAAGCTAATAAGTCCCTGGAAACAAACACCCTCTTAGAGTGTGCCTGCAGCAGCATCGACTTGGATTTCTTATGTCCGAGTCAAACTCATTTGATCGAATATTGGTCCCTTAGCCTTCGCACGAATCTCAATGCTTGGATGCTGGATGGCTCAAGTGACGGCTTGGGCATGAGAAAAGAAAAACCTTTTTTTTGCAAATCAACAAGCCTTATAGTATTTATGTACTCTTTCTTGCGAAAAAAATCTTCTGATCTATTAAAGCTTCATTGCTTGCTCGTTGTGATTACATTCACGTCTCGAATACCAGCTAAGAAAAAATTGAAGAGACCCTACATTTAGCAAAACCATGAAGTAATTACTATTTTTGGCATGAAAAATCTGCGCTGCAAAGGAAAATTTGGTTAAGGCACAACAAAGATACTAGCGTATCCTTTCCGTCCTTACTGTTACCAACACAAATCAACAAAAGCTAAGAGAAAAAACCATTTTCCCGACTCTAACTTATTACTCCACCCGTTCCTAAATATTTGTTTTTTTAGAGACTTCAAATGGACTACCACATATGGATGTATGTAGAGTTATAGATGTCGTGGTTCTAAGCCTGACAGTAGAGTGGGGGGTAGGTATGGAGAGGCAAGGTCCTAGCTATGGAGAGGTTGCAAACACAAGGGATGTACGAGTTCAGCCCTTCTCGGAGGAAGTAATAGCCCTACGTCTCGGAGCCCGGAGGCGGTCGAGTGGATTATGAGTATATGAGTTACAAGGTGCCGAACCCTTCTACCTGTGGAGGGGGGCGGCTTATATAGAGTGCGCCGGGACCCCAGTCAGCCCACGTAGGAGAGGGTTTAAGGTGAGTTAAGTCCGGGGCGTTACTGATAACGCCCCACATAAAGTGTCTTTACTACCATAAAGTCTACTTAATTACAGGCTGTTGCAGTGTAGAGTGCCTCTTGACCTTCTGGTGGTCGAGTGAGTCTTCGTGGTCGAGTCCTTCAAGTCAGTCGAGTGAGTCCCTCGTTGGTCGACTGGAAGGCGACCTCTTCTAAGGGTGTCCTTGGGTAAGGTACTTAGATCAGGTCCATGACCCTACCCTAGGTACGTGACCCCATCATTAGCCCCCGAATGGATTGAGGCTTCGAGTGAGGAAGGAGTTGATGTCATTTCCGATTAACCTTTGCGCTCTGGTTGTGCGTTGTTCTGGACCAAAGAATCTCTTCGTCGATAGTGAGCAACTTGTCTTCAGTCGACTCGATCCATTCTCTTCTTTCGTCGAGTGGTCTTTCGGACTTCGACGATCCCCGAGCGACGGATCGCGGGAAACCCCGCGTCTGACAGACTGATCTGCTGTTCGCGGATTTTGCGGGATGCGAAATTTGGGGACGCGCGCGAAGCGGAGCGGACCGCGGCGTTCAGATGGGACGGGACATAGACGCCTCGATCTCCGCGCCGCTTTCTTCGCCACGTATCCCGTCTGCATAACTGTTCCTGGATATGATTAGATCGACCGGGCCCACCTGTCATCCACTCGGAAGGGACCTTATAAATGCGCCCGGCGAGGATTTTTGTACTGTGCCTCAGCATTCTCTCTCTCTCTCTGCTTCCTTCGTCTCCGTCCAGCGCGCTCGCTCTTGCCCCCGCACAACTTCCCCTCGCGCATCTCGCTGGCAACCATGGCCAAGGATAAGACGGCGGCGCTGGAACGTGCGAAGAAGGCGTCGGCGTCGGAGAAGGCGAAGGGGAGATCTACCAGCCGCGGCGGGTCTTCGTCCAGATCCCGCCTGCCGAAGGGCTGGGTCCAAGGAGACTGGATCCAGTCGACCATCACAGAAAAAGATCTCCTCGACATGGCCAACGAGGGCTTGATCCCTCATGGAGCTGCGAGGCTTCCGGGGAAGGAATGGCAGCCCCAGCCAGAAGAGGGTGAGTGTGTGCTCTTGGCCACCCATGTTGATCGTGGATTTTCTTTGCCGCCGAGTATTTTCTTCCGTGGCTTCTTGAACTTCTTTGGAGCGCAGCTCCACCACTTTACCCCAAATTCTATCGCCTATCTTGCCGCGTTCGTGTCCATGTGTGAGGGTTTCCTGGGCTGTCGACCGCACTGGGGTTTGTTCAAGCATATATTCACGTGTCGCTCTCAAACCGTGAAGAAGGCGAGCCCAGGCGATGAAAGAACCCGAGTCGTCCAAATGTGTGGGGGTCTGGGGATCCAGGTGAGGAACAAGAGCACCTTCCCGCCCATGACCTTTCCCGAGTCAGTCAGAGGCTGGCAGTCGACCTGGTTCTACTGCCAGGACCAGTCGACGCCGGGGCAGTCGAGTGGACTCCCTCAGTTTACCATGGACCGAGTGAACAAGCCCTCCTCTCTGAAGTTGATTCCAGAGGAGAAAGCTGACGTGAAGATGTTGATGGAGCGCGTGGTGCAGTTGGTTCGGGAGGGAGTGACGGGCATGGATCTCCTGGAGGTCTTCCTTAGGCGTCGCATCCAGCCCCTTCAGTTCCGGAGTCACTGCATGTGGTTGTACTGTGGGACTAAAGACGAGACTCGAGTCCATCCAGAAGCAGTCGACGATGTCACTCTGGAAAGATGGATGGTAGCCGTTACCGGAAACAAGGATAACCCACATGGAGCCAGAAGGATTCCTCCACTCGACCACAACAGCGATCCAAACAAGGTACGCTTGCTCTGCTCTCCACTGTGTTCTTGTCACATTCATTTCTGTTTATCCTGCCGACTGGTCGATTGATCTTTGTCTTGATATCTGCTAGGCCCTCACCGAGCTGTACTCGATGCCCAATGGGGCACAAGCTCCGACTGAGGAGGGTGAGGCGAGTGGGGGCGAGAGCCAGGAAGAGGAGGAATGGGACTCAGACGTTGCAGAGGATGATGATGACGATGACGATGATGACGGTGATGAAGATGACGTTGAAGACGAGGAAGAAGAGGAGGAGGAGGTCGTACCACCGCGCTCGGAAAGGCGGTCGAAGCTTGTCCACGACCCTTCGACTGAACGTGGTAAGGGGGTTGCGACCACCGCTCAGTCGACCAAACGCCCTCGGACCACCTCTCCAGTGCCGACTGAAAAGGCGTCGAAGCAACCCAGGGCGACCTCGTCGAAGCCGATCAAGCTCCTGCCGAAGATGAAGGTGTCCATCCCCACCATATCAGGGTAATCGTGCTGCTTAAGTCTTCTTATTTTGTGTGAACTTTGTCTCTGGTTGACGCTGAAGTTAGTCGACTGATTCTTTGGAGTTGCAGTGCTGCTACTTCTGAGACCTCATCCCGGGCTGATGACCATGAGATGGAGGACGCAACAACTTCAAAACCAGGTACTATATTCTTAACGCCGTTTTTAGTCGACTGACTCGCGATCTCTGATCCTGATTCTTCTCCGAAGCTCCACCCAACGCTGTTATCAATCTCCCTGATGATGAGGAGGATGAGGAACCGCTGAAGCGCAGAAGGAGTAGGAAAGCGTCTGCCAGCAAGGTGCCCCAGGATGTGACGGCGCCTGAGATTCTGATTGCGGAGGAAGAGAACACCACTCGACACACGGTGTCCTTCGCAGATCCATTGACGAGTGCTCAGCAGCCCTCCCTCTTCACGACGCACCACGTCCCAGAGGACCAAGCTGGCGCGGCGAAGGAGGCAATACGCCAGGCGGGAATCATGATGGAGCAGTTGAAGACCATCCGGGATGCGAGCCAGGCAGCTTATGACGCCAGTTCTGCCCTCCAAAGCAATGTTCAGGTCAGTCGACCACCGTTTGTTCTGTTGGATATGCTACCAAAAACTTTTCCTTTCCGGAATTTATAGTAGTCACCCACTGGGTGTGTCGATTAAACTCCGTGTTAGCGGGGGCACGCTGAGTGCACCCGCTGGGTGTAGTCCCCAAGGCTAAGGTCGACTGCTGGCAGTCGGCCTTAGGCTTTATGATGTCAATCTTTCTGTTAGTCGACTATGTCGACTGGATTTCACAAACCGGTGGGGGCACGCTAAGTGCACCCACTGGGTGTAGTCCCCGAGACTGTGGTCAACTGCTTGCAGTTGATTACAGTCTTAAAGAATACATCTCTCTCTTTTTTTTTGAGGTCGACTGGTCGACTTTGTCTTCAACAGGATTAGTGGGGGCACGCTGAGTGCACCCACTGGGTGTAGTCCCCGAGACTACGGTCGAATGCTTGTATTCGGCTGTAATCTTAGAAACGTGTGATTTTTCCTTTTTCACTCGGAAGTGAATTATATTTGACATTTAGTCGATTGGTTCTTCGCAGAACTCCTGTGATCTTGTGGCTCGCTACTCTGAGCTGGAAAACAAGCACACTCAACTCGAGCTGAGCTTGAAGCTGGTTCAGGAGAAGCTGACGAAGGCAAAGGAGGAGACCGAAGGTATGTTTGGTGAGACCCTGACGACTGCTTTTCCCCTTGCTTGTTTTAAAATCTGATCTTGCTGTAACTTGCAGGTAAGGTAAGGGAGGCCCAACAGAAGAAAGACCTCGAACTAGCTGAGAAGATCAAGCTTGCTGACGAGAAGTTAGCTTCAGCCACCAAGCTTGAACAAGACAATACCAATCTGAAAGCTGCTCTTGGGATCGCCAACAAGGAGGTCAGTCGACTAAAAACTGATAAAGCTGCCCTGACCGACCAAGTCAGTAAGTTGACTGGGAAGAAAAATGATCTGGAGGCCTTCCTGAGTGGTCTTGCCAAGAAGCTGTTTCTTATGCTTGAAGGTAAACCTCTATGCTCGGCAAACATTTCCAATTGTGGTTTTTCCATTCGACCATCCCCTTGACTTAGTGATGATCCTTGCAGAATTTTGTCAAAACTTTGAAGAAGAAACTAGCCGGCTGGAGCCAAACCTCGACCCCGTCAATTCTCCGGTGAACGACGAAGTTGCCATGGATTTTTCCGACTGGAGTCTCGTGTTGCAGCTGTCGTGGACTATCTCGCAAGGCTGAAGGCCGCCACATCTCGCATTGACTCGACGCTCTGGCCTGAGGAGACACTTCAGAATGACCTTGAGTCGCTGATGGCCCGCTTGAACACGATCCCTGGTCGAGTGCAGGAATGGAAGAAGTCCTCGGCTCGATGTGGTGCAGATGTTGCTCTGTGTCTGGCCCGAGTCCACTGTAAAGATGCGCGAGAAGAGAAGCTGGCGGCCCTTCGGGTGGCCAACACCAAGAAACACGACTTCGGGTCCTTTATGGAAACTTTCCTTGCGGCTGCCACTCGGATCGCCGACGGAATTGACCTTGATGAATTCGTTGCAC
Organism: Triticum dicoccoides; assembly: GCF_002162155.2. NCBI lineage: Eukaryota > Viridiplantae > Streptophyta > Magnoliopsida > Poales > Poaceae > Triticum > Triticum dicoccoides. The sequence goes on along the minus strand of NC_041393.1, from coordinate 749,883,098 downwards.
CTTCCAGCCCTCCACAGGAGGGGTAAAAAACTTCTTCTGGCTCGATGCTTTAAATTTGCCTCGGTATGCCGAGTGAAATTGTAACCGATAAACCTTAACAGGCTTAACGCCTGAGCACTTTCGGTTCTTTTAGATATCGATTCAAACTTGAATTTGGTGCTTGAATACGATTGCTTTTGGCTCGAAATGTCTTTTGCAGGTTCAAAGCAAGGCGCCTTTACTGCAATCGACTTATTCTTTAGTCCACTTAGGCGAGCACTGGGCTGCGGCTAATCCTCCGAGTGGAAGCCCGGCTTACCACTCGGTAGGATTTCTATAACTTAGGCGAGCATTGGGCTGCAGCTAAGCCTCTGAGTGAGGGGTTTACTCTTCACTCGGTAGGATTTTTATAACTTAGGCGAGTGCTTGGACTGCAGCTAAGCCTCCGAGTGAGAGGGTTGCTCTTCACTCGGTAGGATTTTTTACAACTTAGGCGAGCACAGGGCTGCAGCTAAGCCCCCGAGTGAAAGTCTGGCTTACCACTTGGTAGGATTTTGATAACTTAGGCTAGCACTGGGCTGCAGCTAAGCCTCCGAGTGAGAGGGTTGCTCTTCACTCGGTAGGATTTTTGTAACTTAGGCGAGCGCTTGGACTGCAGCTAAGCCCCCGAGTGAGAGGTTTGCTCTTCACTCG